>NC_072766.1:24336553-24636553 GCF_022539595.1 Amphiprion ocellaris | reverse complement strand
GACAGACATCATATTCATATTCATTAAGCCATTCAGTGACCCTTTGTGCCCTATGGATGGGATCAAGCCGGGAGAGGCCACTCCATCAGGATAGAAATAATTCATCATTGGATTACTTAGACCACTCAAACATTTTGTATTGATTTTCAGTAACTCTTCCCTCTAAGGGGCAAACTGACAAACCATAGCAGCAAAATGCTCCCCTACACCATAACAAAGCCACCAGATCTACTCACTGTAGGAGGTTTTCCCTTTAGTTTCTCATCCATCTGTCTATGTGGAATATCACCACATATCCCTGTTATTTTGGTGCGCCATTGTGATAACATTCAGTACCAGTCAAACATTTGTACAAAAAAGATTATTTTAAATATTTTCCACAATTCGGAAGATATCAAAATTCTGACACGTTTAGATTTTGTAGTAAGAAGAAAGTGCAAACCATGCAAAAATACGTTTTGTATAATAGATTCTTTGAAGTTGCCACATTTTGCTTTGATGACGTCTTTGCAAGCTCATCACCCTCTCCAACCAGCTTCATGAGGTCGTCACATGGATATTTTCCCACAGTCTTGAAGGAGTTCCCTCATATGCTGAACATTTGTTGGCTGTTTTTCCTTCACCTTGTGGTTAAACTTATTCTAAACCAGCCCAGTACGGTTTGGGTTGGGTGATTGTGGGAGGTCATCTGATGCAGCACTCCATCATTCTGCTTCTTGGTCAGACAGCCCTGACAGAACCTGGAGGTGTGTGTAAGTCATTGTACTGTTGAAAAACTAGTGATGGTCCAACTAAGTGCAAGCCAGATGAGATGGTATGTTGCTGGGTGGCCATGCTGGTTACCACCATCACAGCTTCACACGTGCAGATGCCATCGTCTCTGCATCTCACAAAAGTACAGCCACAACCAGAAATCTAAAATTTGGTAGTGTCAAACCAAAGCCCAAATCCAGTGCATCTCCCATTTCCTCCATGAAAGTCTGATTCTCCTTTATCAGTTGATGATGTGACGTGTCTGCTAGCTGAACTCTGCAAAGCACTGGTGTTTGCTCTAATCTGATGTGCTGTTGATCAATTTTTGAGGCTGATAACCTCAGCGAACTTCTACTGTTTTTTGTTTTGTTTTGTTTTGTTTTTTTTGTGACTGCACTTAAAGAAAACCAAGGTCCATGACATTTTTCAGACTGGCTGACCTTCAAATAATGATAGACTGTTGTTTCGCTTTATTTAATGTCATGGTTTTTGCTATAATATAGATTTCCACAACAGCTGAATAGAGATATTTGCTGTATAACAACAGAACTGAAAGAATGAGAAATTCCACCCATTTACTTTGACAAGGCTCACATGTTAACTGAATGTCCAGGTGAAAACTTCTTGAAGTCATTTATATTATAATGCTAGTATGCTTGGTCAATCAAAGCAATCAGTGGCTACTTTGAGAAATCTGAAAAATGAAACATTTTGCTTTCTGTGGACTTTTTTCTTACTACATAATTCAGGTTTCTTCTGTATTGTTCAACATAATAGAATACAGAAAATATAGAAAAATCCTTGAATGAGCAAGTTTTGACTGCTATTGTATGCACAGATTTATTGACTTTTGTACCTTTCTTTTGCATTGTTGCCGGTTGGCAATGGAGGCCACTACATGTTTGAAAGGGTTTCTCTCTTCTTGTCTTTTGTCAAATTTTTTATTTTCAAGGAAAAATATATGTGAAGAAGAAAACGAAAAAACAAGTTCAAAAGCATCTTTCACCTTTAACAATTTTTGATCAAGTGCATCTGCCTTTCATTTATTTCTTTGTGTGGTTAGGAGACATAAATAATTCCTGTACTGTAACTGCTGCTTGAGTCCAGTTGTGCTCTGGCTTCCCAAACTTTAAAACTTGTTTAAGACCTTACATTAAATGCAGCACACATTAAATCACTGCTGTTTGCAGATATAATTGTGTTCAGTATAACTCACATTATTGTTGTCATTACTGCTGGGAGGATAATAACCAAAGCTCCACAGTCATCTGTCTGCATTGTTGTGCTTATTTCAAGGGAGGGAAATTAGAAGAAAATTACTTTTGTTCATTCTTTCTGGGGATCCCATTATAGGGTTTCTAAGGAACCCCCAAAAAACTCTATCAAGGACCCTTCGAGGTCCGAGAGCCCCACTTTGGGATCTTGTGGGTGATGAAACGCAGCATCCCAGTCAAACACCACAGAGGCGTGATCAGACTTCTAGAAGGTAATTGGCACCAACAGCTGGGTATAATCAGCTCGCTGCATTATGAGGCGCTCACTGATGATGTCAATGACTTCTTTGGAAAGAGACATCTGTGATTACAAGATTAGAAGTCATTATGATTGTAGCCCAGAACAGTGGTTTTCAAACTGGGGCGCTGGGAATTCCAAGGGTCCTTGAGAGAATTTTATTGGGTCCCCAGCAAAATGAAGATTACTTTGATTTAACAGTTGTTTCGCTGCATAATAGCTAACACAATGAGGGAAGACATAATGTCATCAGAGGTTTCTCTCCTTTTACGGTAACAACACACAAGTTCACAGATCTTTCACTGAATGGTGCTTCTTATTGAATTTTAATTTGGCTGTCAGCTCTGCAGGGTGTGCTGTGCATACACGTACTAGCAGGAGGTAAAACTGCAAAATACACACAAACTAGTCTTGTTATGGTGCACTACTGCAGCAGAAAAAAAAAAGTAAAATGTCTTGAAATGGACAAGTACTGCATGATTGTTTCTTTTTTTTTCACCAGGACACCACCATTTTGTTTTTCTCCAACAACAAAACATTTTAAACAGGAAAAGACAGAAAATGAAGCAAAGTTTATGAAGCATCTAAATGGACCAAAATAAGGACAGAAATCAAGATGAGGAGTCGACATGCAGACACAACGAAATGACCAAGCAAAAGGAATTGAAAGAGAAAGAAAAAAATCAAAATGGCCTTGATGCTGTTACGTGATCATCACAATATGATGCTGCGTGAATGCACCTGCATTTGACTGCACTCAGATGAAAAAATATGCCTTTGTTTTGAGGATTTCTGCACAGTTTCATCTGTGTTTTGTATTTTTTCTTTGCAGAACTATCATGAATTGTAACCTGAAGGTGATCCAGGCTCGAGCGTTTGCTCAGAACCCACACCTACGCTACATGTGAGTAAATACTCCATCTTTGAAACCATGTTTCCCTTGCCTTCAAAAGATTTATTATGATCTGTGACGCTTGACAGCTTGTAGTATATGGCTGTAGATGAGTTAGTGTTGAACAGAAGATGATGCAGTTAATAGAGACTGGCTTCGGGAAAATTGTGGCACTGCCATTACTGTCGCAACAGCCGCACATCTTAAATGAGACATCCATTATTTGCCCTGGATAATTGGATTCCTATCTGCAGCGGTTTCTTTGTGCTTCGGCAGAGCAACATGCTGAAGACGCAGTTCCATTTAGTTTGCACTCACCAAATGGACAATTTGTCCAGGAGGCCGAGCATCAGAGAGCTGGGTGAAGAGCAAAGTAATTTCTTTAACAAAGGCTGATGTGTCACCGTATGACAGCCTGTTATTCCCCAATTTTCCAGGAGTAAACACGTTGAGTAACTCAGTCAGTCTTTTACCTGAACACACTACCATTTGCAATTTCCAGTTGTCGACTGAGTGGCAGCTTAGGCCCTCTTTTGCTCCTGCAGATGACTGCTGTTAGACTTAAATCTGTGCGGGTGTGAATCTCTGTGTGTGGCAGAGAGAAGTAGCAGTTCATAATGTGGATACTGAAAATGTAGTATTTTTCATTTGAGAGATTAATCTTGCCTATAACCAAGACAGAAAATACTAATCCCTAAACCACACATTCAATGTGTTTAATGTGTAGACCTTTTTCAGAAAAAGTCAGTATTGTTTGTCTCTTTATCTAGTAAGGTGATTGGTAGAGCTAATCGAGCTGATCAACATTTAATGAAACTTATTTAAATCCTGCCTTCACTAATTTTCTCCCCACAAGATGGATTTGCTAACTCAAGTCTGAAAACAAATAAATGATTGTAATCTTCTCACCTTTTCCTCCCTTCCTTTGACTAACAGTAATTGCTGTGCAGTGGTGGGGGAGTTTAGGAGATAGAAAAGATGTGAAAGACATGGGACAAGATGAGGCAAAGGAATATGGATGGTTTTTTTTTTGGTTATTGTTTTATTTTTTTGTTGCTGTTATACATAAACATATGCACATACACACACACACATATACACACATGGACAAAATTGTTGGTACCCCTCGGTTAATAAAAGAAAAACCCACAATGTTCACAGAAATAATTTGAATCTGACAAAAGTAATAATAAATAAAAATTCTATGAAAATGAACCAATGAAAATCAGACATTGCTTTTGAACTGTGGTTTAACAGAATTATTTTAAAAAATAAACTCATGAAACAGGCCTGGACAAAAATAATGGTACCCTTAATGTATTATTTTGTTGCACAACCTTTTGAGGCAATCACTGCAATCAAACCATTTCTGTAACTGTCAATGAGATTTCTGTACCTCTCAGCAGGTATTCTGGTCCACTCCTCATGAGCAGATTGCTCCAGTTGTCTCAGGTTTGAAGGGTTCCTTCTCCAGATGGCATGTTTCAGCTCCTTCCACAGATGTTCAATAGGATTTAGATCAGGGCTCATAGAAGGCCACTTCAGAATAGTCCAATGTTTTCCTCTTAGCCATTCTTGGCTGTTTTTAGCTGTGTTTTGGCTCATTATCCTGCTGCAAGACCCATGACCTGCGACTGAGACCAAGCTTTCTGACACTGGGCAGCACATTTCTCTCTAGAATACCTTGATAGTCATGAGATTTCATTGTACCCTGCACAGATTCCAGACACCCTGTGCCAGATGCAGCAAAGCAGCCCCAGAACATAACAGAGCCTCCTCCATGTTTCACAGTAGGGACAGTGTTCTTTTCTTGATATGCTTCATTTTTGCGTCTGTGAACATAGAGCTGATGTGCCTTGCCAAAAAGTTCCAGTTTTGTCTCGTCTGTCCATAGGACATTCTCCCAGAAGCTTTGTGGCTCGTCAACATGCAGTTTGGCAAATTCCAGTCTGGCTTTTTAATGATTTGTTTTCAACAATGGTGTCCTCCTTGGTCGTCTCCCATGAAGTCCACTTTGGCTCAAACAACGACGGATGGTGTGATCTGACACTGATGTACCTTGACCTTGGAGTTCACCTTTAATGTCTTTAGAGGTTGTTCTGGGCTCTTTTGTTACCATTCATATTATCCGTCTCTTCCAT
The DNA here is from genome assembly GCF_022539595.1 of Amphiprion ocellaris. NCBI lineage: Eukaryota > Metazoa > Chordata > Actinopteri > Pomacentridae > Amphiprion > Amphiprion ocellaris. The sequence continues at coordinate 24,631,255 of NC_072766.1, read as the reverse complement.
TTGTCATCAATTTTCCTCCTGTGGCCACATCCAGGGAGGTTGGCTACAGTCCCATGGATCTTAAATTTCTGAATAATACGTGCAACTGTAGTCACAGGAACATCAAACTGCTTGGAGATGGTCTTATAGCCTTTACCTTTAACATGCTTGTATATAATTTTCTTTCTAATCTCCTGAGACAGCTCTCTCCTTGGCTTCCTCTGGTCCATGTTTAGTGTGGTACACACCATGTCACCAAACAGCACAGTGACTACTGTAACCCTATAAATAGGCCGACTGACTGATTACAAGTTTGTAGACACCTGTGATGCTAATTAGAGGACACACCTTGATTGAACATGTCCCTATGGTCACATTAGTTTCAGTCTTTTCTAGGGGTACCATCATTTTTGTCCAGGCCTGTTTCATGGGTTAATTTTTTAAAATAATTCTGTTGAACCACGGTTCAAAAGCAATGTCTGCTTTTCATTGGTCAATTTTCATAGAATTTTTATTTATTATTACTTTTGTCAGAAGATTCAAATTATTTCTGTGACCATTGTGGGTTTTTCTTTCATTAACCGAGGGGTACCAACAATTTTGTCCACGTATATATATATACACACACACACACACACACACACACACACACACACACACACAAACAAAATATATAGACATTGACATACACAAATGGGAGAGGTTTATCAAATGATTTACAGTCTCTACAATATTTCCACTGTTCCAACATGGAGACTTTTACAGTGTAACCATTGAGCACCCCCACTCCAGATCCATGACAGGTCTCTATTGTGGTCTTGTTAATGCAGGTGGACAGTTGCTAGGTGACACTGAGGATGATGATGTCAAAGAAGATTAATTATTATTCGTGTGCTTAGCCTCTGAAGACCGACCCCATTGATGTCTGTGTCAGACAGGTCTGCTCAAAGCCTGAGCCATCAGACACTCAAATGGTCGTCCCTTTGTGAGGAGAAATAAAGCTATTGTCTTCATCACATGTCCAGACCAAAACAGACTCAATTAATAACAATAAAGATATCCTTAATTCCATGTGCCACAAACATGATGATTTCTCAATTAACAGGGACCTCAGTTATGTTCTCTTTTGAATTAATATTACATTTGCAATGCAATATCTCACGTGTTGCAGTGTGTCTCTTTGAAACAGTGTGCATGTGGCAAAATCAAACATTTAAGTTGAACGTGTAAGTTATGGATATATAATGTGGATGCATTTCCAAATAACCAGGAACCAAGTGTTGTCTCAAATGCATCCCGGTTTACATACAACTGTAAATACCTAAATACCAACACTAAAATTATATGACAAAACCCCCTAACAAACCTTCCATTACTCCAAAAATAATTTATGCTCTTTCAAACTGGCCACTGTTCCTACAAGGAAGGTGAGAAATTACATTTACTCCAAAGCAAAATGACTTTACTCTCAAAACGTAATTGAAACAGCAGTTTAGTCATATAGGAGTGGAATACTGGAGACTGGGCTGTCACATGTCATTATTGCTTATTTAAGATTAACTCTTTTGAGCAGATAAGTGCAGCACTACTTTAATGCACATTTAATCGCTCATTTTCTCTCTTTCTGCAGGAATTGCAACTAGTGTTGTAAATTTACTTTGTGAACAGCAATTTTTTAGCAGCTTGTACGTTATTGTAAATTTTCTCATTAGCATTGTGAAGGCTATGCACTACCATTCAAAACTTTTGATCACTTAGAAATGTCCTTATATTTGAAAGAAATGCACTTTTTTTCAATGACGATAACAGCAAATTAATCAGAAATACAGTCTAGAAATTGTTAATGTGGTAAATGACTATTCTAGCTGGAAACGGCTGATTTTTAATGGAATATCTATATAGAGGTACAGAGGAACATTTCCAGCAACCATTACTCCTGTTTTCTAATGGTACATTGTATTAGCTAATCATGTGGAAAGGTTAATTGATGATTAGAAAACCCTTGTGCAATTATGTTTGCACATGAATAAAAGTGTGAGTTTTCATGGAAAACATGAAATTGCCTGGGTGACCCCAAATTTTTAAATGTTAGTGCATATGCATCCAATGAATGTTTGCCATGTCGGTATGTTAGCTAAAACATATAGCTGAATTTAGAACTCATCATGGCTCTCAATTACCCCGTCAAACTCTAATGCAGAAAAAAAAATGTTTGCGTGTCACAAAATCTCATTCGTTTATTGGCTATTTAAAGGCATCGTGTAACTGCGGAACTTCTCCTGAATGCTACTGGCTAACATTAGCAACCCTAGGGACACTTGTTATCTGAGATAGCATCACATTTGCCAAACACAGGTTAGACCTAATCGTCAAAACCCTTTCTTTCTTGTAAAAATAAAACATAAACATACTGAACAAAAAACGGAAACCAACATCCACCTTGTCTAAGATAAGCAGCTAAAATGTTTTTTTTTTTTTTCCATATTATGCTAAAACTGCTAGAATGAACTAGCTCCACTGCCGTCAACTTAAATCAGTGTCATGTCAGTTATGATATAATTTAATAGTCAGGAATGTTGATGAAAAAGTCCATCATAGCTTAATAAAAATTAATTTTTTCAATTAGCAATTCACAGCAGATACAATCTACTACAGACAGCCATCATTTCAACTAGCAATTAGAATTCCCCTATTGTCAGTCTCAGCGGCAAAAACTATTTAAAACTATTAAGAAAATAGAGTTCTTCTCTGTTATCACTGCATACATAGTGCACCCTGTTGTGTACTAAAATTCAGTTCCAGTCTGTAACATTTACTTATATTAATTATTGATTTATTGAACGCCCACAAATTCAAGCAAAACCAGGAAAAGTTTTCATATCCTCTTAGGAGACCAATGTAAAAGCAGCACATGCTATGTAATACACCCCAAAGCGACAGTCTAACAGATGACAACCAGCAAACGTACAATACAGTTTACAAGCTCAACAAGGCAAGAGAGTCTGAGTGAAACATCTGTCTCTTTCATTAGAAATGAGCTCAGTTATATTTAATATCCTTTTCTGTGGCCCAGTTTATTTCCCTAGCAGCTCTTGTCAAAGCGTCAGTGCTGTCATTATGAGGTGACCTCTGTGGGCCCACTATATTTTATGTGAGTCCAAAATTAATCTAATTACAGTATACCATAGCCTGAGAGGGTACTTTATTCTGATCAGCGGGACGTTACATTGAATAACAGAGGTGCAGGGATTTATTTCATGCAGCAACCAATATATTCTGCAACCCTGCATACTGTGAATGTTTCCTTGAGCAAGACACAAAACCTTTAATTTTCAACTCAGATGAGAGCATCAGCTGAATGACATGAAGGTAAATAAAAATTGTGCAAAGCTCCAGAATGTGATTAGCCCTCCACCGTAAATGTGTTTAACATGCACAAATATTTGGGCAGCACTCTGAATTAATGTGCTCGCAAGATTCAAATATGAAATCAACAAACTGTCATAACATTTACAGTTTAAACACCTAGCTGATGCTGAGTAATTAACAATAAGTATTACAGTTAAAAAAAAAATAAAGAGCCACATTTCCAGTATTACATGCAGTACAGCACAGCAGCCTGAGTCAGATGTCACAACACCCAGGCAGTAAACCAAATGTGACACCAAGATGGTAATAGATGGTAGAGACGTGATTTCACAGGAAATAACAGTATGTAAGGGAAACATTTCAGCGATGTATTATCTACACTTATCACAGCCATGTGTCTTCTGTTGCAAGGGTTTCTTTTCCAAGAGTCGTGCATTATCCCACCGCCTCATCCTCACCCCTGTACAATGCTGTTATGTTGATAACAGTATTGTTACCACATGGCTCTACCAGGGGAGAAGGAAACAGCATGCAAACAGAAGAACTGAGTATTGCAAGATATTTATTGCTCAGTGGAAATTTTGAGATACTGAAGAAAAAGGCAAACTACAATGGAAGAAACCTGGTCCAGTATTGGAAGTGCCTCTTTTGCCCAAACAAAAACTCACAACACATCACAAACAGTTTAGATAATACAAAAAGGTAACTGAGAATCAACCAGGCGAACACACAAAATCACAGTCGCTGCAAGTGACTGCTTGGCCATGCATATTGAGTAGCAACAGCAAACAAAAGCCATCTTTGTTGATTGGTCATAACTCAGGATGCAGAAAGTAAAGGAGATTCGGGTGGTGCCAAGGTCAGTCACACTGCAAAACCTAACCTACAAATTTTTGCCTTCATTTCCTAGAAAATAATTGCTCAAACACTATGTGCTCTCTTGGTGACAAATAGATAAAAGCATTGAAACCAGTTAGTTAGCTTCACTTAGCACATACACTACCATTCAAAAGTTTGGGGTCACTTAGAAATGAAAAGCACTTTTTTTTTCAATGAAGATAACAATAAATGAATTAGAAATACAGTCTAGACATTGTTAATGTGGTAAATGACTATTCTAGTTGGAAACAGCTGATTTTTAATAGAATATCTACATAGGAGTACAGAGGAACATTTCCAGCAACCATCACTCCTGTGTTCTAATGCTACATTGTGTTAACTAATAGTGTTGAAAAGCTAATTGATGATTAGAAAACCCTTGTGCAATTATGTTTGCACATGAAAAAAGTGTGAGTTTTCATGGAAAACATGAATTTGTCTAGGTGACCCCAAACTTCTGAACGGTAGTGTAGTTGTGAAACAGGAGAAAACAGCCGGCCTGCCTTTGTGCAAAGGTGATTTATTCCACCAGAACAGCATCTCTAAAGCACACACAGGCTGCAGGAATTGCGAAGGCAGATGCTTTGAACTGAAAAGCAAGGCTAATATTAGTAAAATGAGTGGCTGAACTCATTTATAACATTTGGCATTTTGTTGACCATGGTACCAGTGGGACAATACCGTAATCAGATGTTAATAAAGTTTATTCATGAGTCAATACTCGAATTGTACACAGTAACTATTTACTAAGCGCTGTGAGTTTGCTGTGTGCTTTTCAGTGAAAGGGTTGTGTCAGAGTTGAGAACATTCATTAGAAATTTATCTAATTTTGTCCCAGTGGGGTCTGGAAAATGTGTTCATTAACTCAACCCTTATGTGCAAATTATTGGCCCCAAGTTTACAGCTAAGTTATTTTATTAAAATGAAAATGAAAACTTTGCTCTAGTCAAGCAGTTAAAGCCTATCTCTGTGGAATGTCTGTCTTCAAAAAGACAACTCATCAAGTAAACATATTGCTGTGTTTGTCTCAGCGGCACCAGTGACTGAGCCGCAAATCCCATCTCACCAATTGTTGTGGCTGGAGAAACTTATGAAACGGCCTTGAACCTCTTAAGTGCCATAAGGGGACATTAAAGGAACAATCAGTAATATTTTTCACTGTCCTTGCAGAAAATGATTGTTCTCAGTGCCAGTAAGTCAAGAGTTATCAATGACTGCTGAGATTTCAAGCCTTGTAAACAAGCAGTCTTGTCTTGACTCCATATTTCATGTGATGCATGCCCAGCCTCTGCTCCCTGGACGACCAGGAATCTGTGCCGCCAAACTTTGCTCAGTTCGCGCTTGTGTGGAAGAACATGCAGCAGCCAGACAACAAAGACAATGGCTCGCTTGGCAGCTCCTCCTCGGAATTTCACACCACAGAAGACAGTTTGAAAAACCGTTTTCCTACTGCAGCATATACGCACACGAGTCATGTGCTGTATAGTTTGCTTGAAAATAACACGTAAAAATAATATGAGAAGTAATATTGGCAGTGTTGGGTTTAGTTGGACTGAATACCCTGGTTATGATCTGACTGCACGACTGGCCCTGTGACCCGGGTCAGGTTTAGACAAGCATAATTTGACTAATTTCAGTGTAACTGAGTAGGTCTGACATCTCGTTAATGTGGCTGTTTATCATATTTGGTGAAGCGTTCTGTTTCCTCTCTCTCCTTCATACCCTTAGTTTTACTGCATTTCCATTCAAAACACCCTACTGACTGAAAAAAAACTCAGGCTGCTAATGCATAATACTGCTCAGTAAAATGATTAAAAAGACATTCATGTGCTTTTAGTCACTTAACAAACATATGACAGTTGAGTTACATAATATTACATTCACTTAAATGAAATGCAAGACTGATAATGATCGGCTTACTGAACACAGATCAGTAAAACTGCCCAGTTCTTCATCTGTTTATCCCAAGCATAATAAAAAGGTAAAAAAGCTACACTCCCTGATGTGTTAATTGAATCAATAACAGAGGCAGAGCATCAGTTAACCCAAATTTATTCCAACCAACACCTTTAATACCCTGTCAACAGTTTCTCAGTTAATGCCATCCTTATTCTGGTGCAAAAATACTGAGCATGACTTACCCAAATTAAAACGGCTGGTGCTCCTGAAGCACACTGGCAATATGGATAAATAAGGTGCTGCTAGAGAGGAATGTTGACAAAGCTTCTAGTGAAAGAAAGTCCACACAGCTTCTAGTGACAGTGTCAGAAACAGTCTAGGTGATACAGAAATATAGCAGCAGATTTTTGAAATAGGTAAAAATCGAACATTTTTGTCCACCTAGAACACTAACCTTGTAAATAACTTCCCAGTATTTTGTCCAAACATGAAGAATGAGTGAAATTATAGAGTTTGACAATTCTACTGTGTGCTTTATTTATTTATTTGCTTATTTTAAAGCAAGTTTTTCATGGTATGCACAGTCAGTAGCACATACAGTGATTTTAGAAAGTAATCAGACCCCTTCACTTTTTCCACACTTTATTTTTCAGTCGTAATATAGTTCGAATTCATTTTCTCTCCCATCAGTTTACACTCCATACCACATGATGTCAAAACTAAATGAAAATGTACATTTTTTTGCAGATTGATTTAAACTGCAATAAATGAATGTAATTGAATTTAGCATAACGCTGCACCATTACAAATGCAAAGAAAAGTGAAAGGGTCTGAATAGTCTCACGATGCATTGTACAGTATTTTTACATACATTTACCACTGTGAGTTCAAATAGTGGCAAATTATTGTAATTCATTATTATATGGTGTCATTGATGTGACGTACATAGCTATGTATTTACTGTCATCAATGCAAATATGTACATGTAGAGCAGCTATGCCAAATTGTGGCATAGCTGAACAAGAAATATGAAAAAACTCATTCAATTGTACAGAGCAGTTGTTATGTTGTATAAGAACGAAAATTACATACAAAACTAGTCCAGTATCTTTACTAATACATAAACGGAATGTAGTTATATGTTTGGAGGGAAAGAGGAGCTACACTCCTCTATTAATGCTGTGAGCTCGGCTGTGTTTTTGAAATTGTTCTTCTCCTCAGTACTTGTGTCAAAGAGACTAAGCATCTCAGAAATGGCATGACATCACTGCAGACATTATGGGTTTGTACTGTTACATGCAATTTTATTACCTTCTCTTTTTTTCCAGAACCTCTGCAGTCAAATATAACGTAAAGAAAAATACAGTCTCATTACACGACAACTTTTAATGAAACTACAAGTCACAAACAACCAAGAAGAGCAAGCAGACTCAGATTGATGCCAACAAACTTGCCTGGGGAAAATGGGCATTGTTCAGTGGAAACATTATTTTACATTAGACATAGGAATAAACAAGATGGAGCTATATGTGTGCATAAAAATCTGAAATTATGATGGGGGCATATTGAGACAGAACAAACTTTGACAGTGGAGTGTGCATCCATTTCTGCTCGTGCTCAGACCATATCCAGCCTCATGTTTTTTTGCGACTCCATCATAATATTAATCAAAGTGTTGCAAATTCTGGTTCACAGAGGTCAAAATAATTTTTGATACAGCAAGTTTAGACGTCTCTTGTAACAAACTTTAAAATAAATTTAAATGCATTACTGTATTCCTGGCAGTGCTGCATGAATACTGTCTGTTTCCTGAATAGATGCTATGTAGTGAGAGACAACTAGTGGACGACAATGCTTGGTAGCTAATACTCCACTGTTGTTGTCACTGTGTTGAAAACAGACTCTTTCTCAAACTACATGTTGTGTTTGATTGACTGTGATGGTGGCGATATGGAGGACAACAGCCCTTGTGAAATGTCTTCAGATAACAGTAATGTATGAAAGCTTTAATCTGCTTCCGAAAGTTCTTTACTGAGATTACACACACGCACACGCACACACACACACACGCACACACACACACGCACACACACACACACACACACACACACACACACACACACGCACACACACACACACACTCACACAGCTGCTGTAACTGATGGCCTTGTGCTGCACTCCTTGCATCCCACATTGCCACCATACAAGCGATCACATTAAAGGATATCATCTTGTTGTATTGCAACTATGGAGATTTATTTTGCAGGAGCTAATTGTGTTAGCTCAGAATTGCAATGGGACTGTACTGGGTTAACTTCATTATTATTAAATCATTACTGTTTATTGCTCTTTGTAGCCTCCCCCACGCTTGAACAGTTACAAGCGTCCGAGAAGTGCTGATGTGACCTTGCTCTGCCTGGTCAGGCAGCCGGAGGAGGGATGCCAATGAAAAGTAGTCAAAGTAGACAGGACTGTGCTCTGCCAGTTTAAAATGCACCAGTTTCCCTCTAGACTGAGGGTGAGGACATGCATTCACAAATATTTTTTCCCCATGATAACTGCATGTGTGTCTGACCTTTGACCCTTTACTATGACTCACTGCCTGCTTGTGGCTTGGACTGCAAAAGGAATTCTGTACTTGCCTGAATATAAGATGACCCTGTTTATAAAACAGCTTGGCCTTTACCAACACCAATTTTACACTGTATGCACATGCACACGCACGCACACCACCGTTCAAAAGTGTGGGATCACCCAGGCAAGTTCATGTTTTCCATGAAAACTCACACTTTTATCCATGTGCAAACATAATTGCACAAGGGTTTTCTAATCATCAATTAGTATTTCAACACCATTAGCTAACACAATGCAGCATTAGAACACAGGCGGAATGGATGCTGGAAATGTTCCTCTGTAGCCCTATGTAGATATTTCATTAAAAACCAGCCGTTTCCATCTAGAACAGTCATTGACCACATTAACAATGTCTAGACTCTAGACTGCATTTCTGATTAATTTGCTGTTATCTTCATTGAAAAAAAAAGCTTTTCTTTCAAGAATAAGGACATTTCTAAGTGACCTCAAACTTTTCAATGGTAGCGTATATGTATTCGTTGGGAAGGTTTTCCAATGACACTGAAGCAGAACTCTATATTATCCTTGGAGCCTTCTCTCTCATAAAAGTGTAACATTAAACACTTTCATGACAGTTGTGCTGCATGACTATAAGTCACATACTCACACACTTTTTGTCCCTTTGAGCACTTCATCGTGATATTCTGTCAGCTATAATTCTTGCCTGACTGAAAGAGAATTTGCTTTGTTCTTTATATAAATATTGGCAAACTATCATGACTTGTTTTTGCTCATCAGGAATTGATTTCCTCTGTGGCACCAAAACACACTACACCAGCCATCAGAAAGCCATGTAGGTTAAAGTAGATAACTACTTCTAAGGATGATTAAGAAGCATTATCAATGAACCTGAAGAAGCTCACTTTCACTAGCAAAATTTTGGGCTACAAACAATGTGTACACAGTTAGGTGAGAAGATCAATACTGCTTTCATATTTGTGGCTTTGAAACTTTGGCCAGAAAGTGTTGATCTTTACATAATATGAAAACTCAAAAAAGTATGTGAAACAGTCAGGCAATCTTTGTCCAGTGGTTTCAGAAATCCACCTACCAGCATATTTAAAGCTAACCAATTCTATTCACCATTTCTTGGCTTGGAGCTCTGTCAGGTTTCTCACCACCCATAAAACGGCAACAAGTGAGGTGTAGTAAGTTGCTGTTAGGTGTATGCTAAGCTAAATGGCTGCTGGATGTATCCATAGACTTTATAAAACAGACTTACCTAGAAAATGTACCTAGTAACAAACTAGTTTCTTTGAAACCAGGGATAACTATTTAGGGGTGGATCTGAGAACATGAGGACACTATGCATGGCAGCCACATCCTAAAGCACAGCCTGCTTTATTGTCTATTTTGCAATGAATTGAATCATCATTTTCAAAATGAACATCATACCGCATTAAAGGAGACTTGAAATTGAAAACTCAGAACATAAACTCGTTAATCAAAGTTTATTGAGCTAATAGATCAAGGCAAAAAATTTGCTGTTCTTTTCTCAAGAAATTCTATGTAATTGGAAATTTTTTTTTGCAACTACAGGAGTCGCCCCCTGCTGGCTGTTAAACAGAATGCAGGTTTTTGGAATCACTATTTAGACCTGGCAGCTACATCCATGTTCAATATACACTATATGTCTGTAGTTCCTTATTTAGTGTACAGACATGTAAATGGTATTAATCTTCTCATCTGTCTCAGAAGAAAGCCAAAAGGCATATTTTCTAAAGTATTGATTTCTTCCTTTAAGACTTGTCACTTGTTGTGTGAGGCAGGGTGACTTGTGCCTCTGATTAACACTCAAAGACAATAGCTGACTGCTAGTTAGGAGCAGACCTGTCAGTGTCATTTCAACAATCATTCTCTTTGTTCTCTCTTCCATGTGTCTGGGAGTGATTACCCAGTGCTCTTACTTTGCTACTATGATATTCATCTCACACGTTTATCCTGCACACAAAGCACCAGGTGGAAATGAAGTCTATCAGCAAAGGCGCCACTACAAGGTCTTGGGCTTTCAAATCATTGCTGCCACCGGTGGGTCCGGTTTTCTATTTGATGCTGCTGGTTGGCCAGGCGTCGTGCGCCATGCATGTCCCCGCCTGTGTCAAAGTAAAGGTCAGCGTCTGGATGGTGAGGCAACTCTTCTCTTTATTCCAGTGCAGTCGAGGGAGAGGCCCAATAAATCTGGAGGGAACGTTGTCACTGGGGAGTCGGAAAGGTCACTCCCCACAGGGAGAGGGAAGTGGAAAGACTCTCTCTCATTAAATCTTCTTGGCTATGTTTTTTTTTTTTTTTTTTTTTTTTTTTTTTATTCCTAAATGTCACTTTCATACTCGGGTCAGCTAGCCTGAGACCACCTTTAATTAGAAGTCTGATTATTCTCTGTTTACCTTGTCAAGGCTGTTAAACTCTCTGTTTTCTCTTTTGCATTCCATAAAAATAGACTTCCCTCTCTTACTCTGCATCTTTTTGAAAGAATTACTCATTCAGGTCTCCAGGTAGCCTGTTCACTTCAGGCGGTGGCAGACTGGGAGATGAAACGCTTACCCAGATGACACCTGCAGTCTCTGTAGTGTTCCGGCTGGCGCCTCCACGGGCATATAAAAATAGAGTGGTGATCTCCAAGGTGCAGATGAATTCTAAGACGTGATACACCGTCTGTGTCAAGCGTCTTTGCATTCCAGGCAGTTAGCTGATGCTCTTTCCCAGAGAAAGCCGGCAGGGTTCAGTGTAATACTGGAGGTCATCTCGACCAAACATGGTGCTGTCTTGACTCATCAGCTGTTGATGGGACTGAACTTGTGACTTTTTCTTTTTTCTGTGAAATGAGTTTCACAGCCATGATGTTAGTCTGAAGAGGGAGACAGGTGAAGTTTCAAGTGTGTATTAAACATTTCTTTTTCACCTGGGCTCAAAGGTGTCAAATCAATGATTAATAATAAAAAAAAAAAGGTTAAACTGGTATCATGACAACTCTCGCATGTCGTATGATACAAAGTAGCACAGCAGGGAGAAAAGTGTTACCAGGCTGGAGAGTTGCCATTCTGAAACCCCCACAAGGAGGTGAAATTTGTGAGGAAGTAATGTGAGACAGATTTTCTCTTAACCTACACAAGCGCTTCATTACAGACAGTTGCGCTGGGGAGCTCTTGGGGTGAGTGTGTATTTGTAACAGTATGGATATAAAGCAGAGTGCTGTGAAGAACAGAATGCATGCTGAGTTTTCTATGGACTAAAACAAATTACTTCTTTGGTCAAAAGACTGTGACAGCTTTGAGGCTTTATTAGCAAATAATGTACCTCCTATTACAGGAGCTGTTTCAATCTGTCACTGGGTTTCTTGGAGTGTTTACATTCATTTGCAGTGTAGGACTGTACAAGCGAACAAAGTCATATTATGATAAAACACCTTTTGAGTCATTTCAAAGCTTGCCAAACTTAACTTTGAGGACAGTAATTGTAGATCCTGAAATCACAGTCTTATTGGACACTATTATACCTACTACGATTCTCCCAAAAGGAAAATATTTCCATCTGTGTGTTTGAATTTCTGAAATTACACCAATAAAAGATACATTAAAATAACCATTCAGCTGTGTTTGCAGAGCTGTTAAAGTGAACTCAGGAATGTGGGCTACCTAAAGTGTTTTGCTTCTGTGGGAGTCATTACATGACTTTTGATCCTTTAAGAAATGCAGAACGGCTGTTTATTTCTCCCCATCCTGTCCTTTCTAGATTTAGCATCGCTGTGGAGGAGGAGTTCCTCCTACACTCAGGCTGTACCCTTTGGAGACCAACACTGTTCACTCCAGTGAGCTTTCATTTCCATCAAATATACGTATGCATTATTAAGTTGCGTGCATGTTACATGTTCAGGCGTTGGTTTTACACACTTTGGATTGCAGTGCAGAATTCATCCTTGTATCAACAGTAATTCAGAGGAGATCATACAGTAACGGTTACTGCCCACTGTGCTCTGTGTGGGCGAGTTTCTGCTTTCCGAGTGTGTTAAATTGGAAGTTGGCGTTGCTCTGCGGGTAAAGGTTGATTCCCTCCCACAGGCCGGCCTGCCGCTCTACTCTGCCAGGGCTGAAGCCATGTGACTGTGGGAGATAGCTGATGGGGAGGTGAAGGGTACTTCAGGATCTCCCTCTAACATTAGACTCCGTAGTAGACCACCCCCGCCATTTTTCAGAACCTCACCACCCACAATGCACCACATGAAATCACTCTCTAGTGTGGACCACAGGACGGGTTGTTGCTTTTCTAGTGGCTGAACCGACCTGGTGTTTGACAGTGCTGTTTGTCTGGCTCTCCAGCTGGTACTCTGCAGTGGGGGTAATCATTTTCTCCAAAAGAGAAAAAAACGGGGCTTTTAGAAATACAAAAAAAAAAAGCAACTCAATGACAGAGACGAACACATTAGACGTGGCGGTTAAACAGAGCGTATAGCAAGGCTTATTTCCCAGACGTGAAGGTTTGGGAGAGCAAACATGCAGTTCAAATTGGATCAGCACATTCATAAATTCATATGGAGTTCAAATTTACATTCCAACCTCATGCTCTACTGCTTGGATGTGCGTGGGGTTAATCTCACTGTAAACACAAACACCGAGGCTTGCCACCCTCTGATAGTGGTGTCATGGAGCATGGTATCTGCTGGCTGCGTGGACTGCAGGGAGAAACGCTCTGCTGCTCGCCGACCAACCGACTGTCTGCCACGACCTGACCACTGGGACACTCGCCGGTTGTGAATAGAGTGCATCAGTCCATGCTATTGGTCTATATTGGTTGCTTTTATCTATAGAATGAGCTCTGTTACCAGGCAGACATTGTACAGAGTTTATCTCAGAATACAACGTATACGGCAGTGACTTCTGTTGGACGCTCCAAAGGGCTTGTTTTTTCTTTTCATTCTCTCCCCATCTTCAGTCTGCAGTGCCATATGGGTCAGCCTCTGGTGTCAATGCCATCTCCCTGCATGCATGTTCTAAGATTGTGAACTGAAGATGAAATAATTTGATCCATTCTTTTGAAGTTAAAGATACCATATAATGAATCTAATAATCTCACAGCTCTCTCAAGCTGATCATACAATGTGTGAGTAATATGAAGTGGCTATCCAAATGAGGTCATCATCTTGAGTAGAGATATTTTTCTGAGCAGGTGAAGGTTTGTCTCATGAGAAAAGACTTCAGTGAGATACCTGTTTTGTAGCATTTCTATGGGACGTGTGAATTGCCATTATTTCCCAGTAATGGATAAATGTATTTTTGCTTTTTTTTTTTTTAGTTTATCTTCGCAAATTTGGTTATGAGAAGTTAAAATATTAGATGTGGGGAAAAAAAAAAAGCCAGAATATACTAAAAATGCTTCTTGGCATCTTTACTCCGACGAGGAATGAGTTATGTGACGATTGGCATACATTTGTCTGTCTGTGCGCAACATTACTCAAAAATGGAATAGCGGATTTGGATGAAATTGTCAGGGAAGGTCAGAAATAACACAAGGACTGCCTCATTAGATTTTGGCAGTGATGCGGCTTATAGTCTGGATCCACGGATTTGTTAAAGATTTCTGTATTATTGCGAGATAGCGGCACAGTGTCACTGTAGCTATGACAACAAGCTGCCTGCTGATGATCACATGATTGCAGTCCTACTACAAATCAGCCACTGTGGACTTATCAGGACTTTTCACTCTGAAATGATACAAGGAACAATTAATAAAATTGTAAGGATCTTTCCGAGTCCCATCAATTCCCACCACCTGCTACATATTTAGGTCACGCAATTCGGTATCCATACATATCATACACATGCATAACGCACACCTATCAGCGCAAGGTCATTTTGTTTGTGAGTACATCTATATTAAATGGCTACATTCTATAGTGAAGTGATTTCTGCCACAAATTTTTTCAAGATTTCCGTTGTCAGAAATTATACGACGACTGAGCAGCCTTGGCGGAGTACTGCGCTCTCTGAGTACTTTGCTTGTTCATTCGATGTAGACAGTGAGGAGAGCAGGGGAACGACAAGCAGTAAAAGTCTTGTTTCCTGGCATTTTACTGCAGATGGCATTTGTGTTCATGTTGCCTTAGCTATTTAGCTGTAAGGTCTCCCTCTAAAAAGTGTTGTGATGTAAACTATGTAAATTTGTAGTGTATTTTAACCTGTAACGTCAGTAGTAATCCCTCATCGCACTGAAACGTATTGCATGCAAGTATGTGTAACAATTTCACTGTTTGCCTTCGTTTTCTCTTTAAATCTGTCTGACTAATCTGGGGGTTTAATTCAATCCTGTATGAATGCGCGTTTCTACTTCTTAGTGTTCCCAGATGTCAGCAGCTACATTGGTAAGTACAGTGTTGCCAAAAACCAACAGAAATGATGTTCTATATTAAAATCTAAATTTCTACCTCCTCGTGTCCCGAAATCACTTAACGTGTGTTTAAGACAGGAAGCTATCCATGTGTGGTTGAGTGTGTGTGTGTGTGTGTCTGTGTGTGTGTGTGTTTTTTCAGACTCTTAATTACTTTTCTGCTTCACTCAGTCAACGTCCCGACAAATTGATGTGGGAGTGATGCATGGCTACAAAATGCCCCGACATATTTTGCATGAACATCGTGTAATAATGCATTACCCATTAAGCATTGTCCTCTGATTTGACAGATGATTTGACAGATGGCTGTTTAAAACTAAATCAGACTTTGATACAAGATCACAGGGCTGAGTTAGTGAGAGGGAAGCGCAGACAGAAGAAATGTGGTCAAAAAACAGACAAAAGACAGAGAAACTAGTTCTCTGCGAGCCTGAAAATTGAGTGAAAAAGAGAGAAATTGGGTGTGAAGGAAGACAGAGGACAGACAGAAAGGGAGATTCAGAAACAGAAACTGCGAGGCACAGGCTGCAGTAGATAACGACAGCGAGACAGAGCACGAGACAGAGAAATTAGGCATGAAAGCACTACTAAGGGAGAAGGAGCCCTTCACCTCAAGGCCCATTCAGAGAGACAGAAAGTAGCGCTGCTGTGCAGGCGATCTTTACATCCATAATCACAGTGATATAACAGAGCCTAATGCTTTATGACAGCTGTGCTGGTCCTGAGACGGTGGCGGGTGGCTGCGGGTCGTGGTGAGCCAGAGGAATAATGACTTCAGTTAATCTGCGGTACAGGACATTCGGTCTCGAGGGACTCCATGTCAAGTGACGTGACTGGATAGATAGCATCTGTAACGCAAGCTTTCTCCTACCGCCTCAAGTTCAAACCTCCCACCGATAGTTCACCGCATCCTCACCTTGCCGCTTTTGCTTTCCTGACGTCGCTTTTGATCTCTTGAGTGTTGAACAACCAAAGGGGGGAGAAAAAAATGATCGAGGTGAGACATTTTCTTTACCTGAGCTGACAGAGCAGCTAAAAATAGTTGCTTTCATCTCAGTGAAGGATTGGTTTTAGGCGCTGTGCAGGAGCTTGTCTGGGGCGCTCTGTCCTCTTAGCCAAGGTGCTGGAGTGCTTTCAAGTCGTGGTGCAGGGGTCGGACATGCAGTGTCATCATGCCTCACTCTCGGTGTTGGCTAGCTGCGTGTCTGTCAGTGCCTGAGCCTAAAATCTGAAGCGGTAGCAGCAGCAGCTCTTCTCTGAGGCAGCCAAATCCCGCAGGCCAGATGAGGTTCTGTGATTCCTGAGGCAGCACTTTGCCCCAGCCTCCCTCCTCCTCCTCCTCCTCCTCCTCCTCGGCTGCTCCCTCCCACTCTCTTCCATCCTCCCACATCACTCACCACTCACTCTGCAACCCGTGCCCTGACAGACAGTCGTCTGGCTGAGGCCTGACATTCGGTGTACACAGCGCCAAGCCCTCCGACACAGGCGCTGTCAATCAAACGACACTGGCGGGGAACCCTCAGATGTGTTTGGACAAGAGGATGAGGATTTCAGCCGTGCAGATTGCTATTTGCCATGCCACGGGGGCGAAAGGATGGGGCCTTTTCTCCCCAGGCCTGTGGCTCCGCCGCCTGGCCTCTGGATGGAGCCTCCGGCCTCTCATACACTGCTGCTGTGTGGTGCCGTTAGAGTGTGACAGCGGGCTGATTTTCCTGTGACAGAGACAGATAGGGGAGACTGACTTTGATAATGTGAAAAAGGAAATAAGTTTTTTTTTTCTCTTCTGTGTATCCAGGGGAGGGTGATAAGATGGTTGTTCTGAGCACTGGAGTTAGAGTCTGGTTCCATCTCAACAATTCTCTGCTTAAGAAGATTCACATAATCATAGATTTCAGCTTGTGGAAAAAAAAAAAAGTTTCCCGAATACAATCATGAATAACAGTTGCAATCTATGAATGCAGTTTTGACCATAATCATATTATGTGAGCTCAGGCTGACTGATTCGCTGTTTTTAAGTCAGAGTTGGAAAGACTGTAACGTCACAGCACTTGACAAACTGTTAATTTCATTGGCTATAATGACAACTTTTGCCACATATTTACTCAGCTGTAGTTAATTAATGCTAATTCGGTGAACTGGCAAAACAGCAAAATACACTCTTGACTGTTTACTGGTTAATATGCTCTGCAGGCCAGCGTCTCATCAGTTTACGCTTGGCCAGAAAGGATTTTGTCAAAGAAGAAGCACAACTCTATCATTTTGATGACAGTCTGTGAATCTGATGTTAGCTTAATCAGTTGCAGCGCAGAGCCATAAACACTGTCATTAAGTGGTCGTTAGATGTGACCTTCTAACAGTTTCTCTTTATTATCATAAACTTCAGTATGTATCTGCTCCCATGAATTGAATTCAACCACAGAATTTCATAATTATTGTTCAATAGTATTAACTAATACCAAGGATTTAAAACATGTAATTTCTCAATACATGTGAACAAAATTAGTCAAATATTTCTTTGGAAATAAGACCCGATTACACTGCACTTCTTTAGAGACTGATTTAATAAACTAAATAGAAAAGTCAAGTGTTAATATCAAGGTCTGTCAAAACTGTGATTAAGCTTGGTGTGAGTCTATTTTCTTTCATGTGGTTTTATTGAAATTGCTGCAAAACTTTTTTGACAAATTCCAATTAGATGTTTTCCATGAATTTTTTCAACCCTAATTTGTGTCATGGAATACAGCTGTATAATTTCGGTGTGTGCTTTTGCAGCTTGTTTGGATCCTGTGTGTATGTTACCATGACAACATTTAAAATGCGATCAAATGAAGTGTTACCTCAAAGCCAGCAGAACACATATGGATTATTGAGACTACACATTAAAAGGTTTTACACTCTAGATGGCTATCAATCTTCAAAATAGCTAGTACGTTTCACAGTCAAAAAAAAAAAAAACTATATTTGAGCTCCTTATCCCATCTACAGAGATGAGACAGTTTGAGTGAGTGATAATTTTCAGAGGTGCTAACTCCCTGCCTCTCTCCAAATGTCTAAAAGACTCTGAAGTGATGTTAGCAATCACAGCTTAAGACTCACTGAACCCTTTGATAATCAGTAGAGCCTTCTCTCATAAATGTCAGCACGAGTGTTTCTGCTCTGCACACACTCACATTCTGCCCTCGTTATCACTGTCCACATCAGAGCGTTTTAATTTCATTTCCTTTCAGTTCTGTTCTCAATTCCATGTATGTGTGTATCTTTCATAGTTTATAGACAAATTCGTCACAATATAAGCAGCTGTATTCAATAATTCTGCTAATCTCCAATTAGTATTTGATTCCCCCCCCCTCTCTCTCTCTCTCTCTCTCTCTCTCTCTCTCTCTCTCTCTCTCTCTCTCTCTCTCTCTCTCTCTCTCTCTCTCTCTCTCTCTCTCTCTCTCTCTCTCTCTATATATATATATATATATATATATATATATATATATATATATATATAATGTAAGTGTGACTACAATAAATCAATTATTTCCTGCTTTGGAAAATGGCATTGTCTCCTTAAAAAGGATATCTTCCACTGAAAGGACTTCAGTAGCCTGTTCGACGGTTCAGTTACTCAACTGTTAGTACACATTGCCTCTTGAATAAAATATTGAGGCGTTACTGATGAATGTTAGGACATAACTGTGCTTTTTGAAAACTGCATAATGTAATATAACACTGTGTCTACACAGAGGGCTTCATGATAACAGCAGGCCAGCCGAGCGGCAGCAGCAGCTTCAGTCTTAGTCTACACAGGATGAGTTCAGCAACAGCACTGAGTTGTACGCAGAGTCCAATACACAATCGCTGCAGTCGTAGTGCATTAAACAGACGACAATATACACTGCTGTTCAAAATTTTTGGGTCACCCAGAATATTTCATGTTTTCCATGAAAACCCACTTTTATTCATGTGCTAACATAGTTGCACAAAGGTTTTCTAATCATCAATTAGCCTTTCAACATGATTAGAGCTGTACTATTAGAACACAGGAGTGATGGTTGCTGGAAATGTTCCTCTGTACCACTATGTAGATATTCCATTAAAAATCAGGCGTTTCCAGCTAGAATAGTCATTTACCACATTAACACTGTTTTTACTGTATTTCTATTTAAGTTAATGTTATCTTCATTGAAAAAAAGCTTTTCTTTCAAAAGTAAGGACATTTTTAAGTGACCCCAAGCTTTTGAATGGTAGTGTACATTTTGGGTTACGCTTAAGCTTGTACAGTGTGAGTAAAATGCAATCTGTTACATGGTCTGCGTCGCCTGCTGAACTGATCGAAATGACAGCATCTGATACATGAGATGGAGGACTGAAAAATGTGGCAGAGACACCAAGGATATTTCAGACAGCATCAAACATAGTTGTCTGACTTTCTTTGGACACATCCATTTTGTGGCTGTCTTGAGTTCACTTCAAAGATTTGTGGCCAGGTTCTTCACCTTTTTCTGAATGCTGTGAATGTCCCAAACGCACTTACGTACATGGCAGTTGCTTACTGCTGATGCTTGTTTGGTGCTGCGTCTGATTTTATTTGCAACTCAGCCACAAAATATATTTGATACTGCAGGATACTGGGAAAAACTGACATTGCAACATTGAGCTATTCTGAAATATTTGTTGGGACGTGAAAGAATACAGCATTTTTATCCACAAACTACTCTATTTGGAAAGACTTAATCATTTTAGAATGATTGGAGGGATTTTTGAAGGTGAGTGAAAAAAAATACTTCAAGAAAAAGCTGACTAAATGTCGTTTGGAACCTTTCTCATGGTATGGTCTAATAATGGCAAAAGCATCTGAAATGTTATTTTGCTTTGGATGGCATTCGGATCTTTCTTTGCTCTCTCAGAGCTTTGTGGCAATGATTTAAATGGTCAAACAAATTAGTTATGTTGCTTTGTGCAACAGTTGCAAGGCATTGCCGAATACCTTTTTATTGGTCAACATCCTCTCTGTAGCTGAAATATTTCCATACGACTGATGTTGTGCTTCTTTTTGTAACCAAATCTTCCTTTTCAGTGCTTCTGTACTTTTCTTTGGTCCTTTTGCTGTGCACATGTGCAGCCTGCATGCGTACAAACTGTGTGTTTTGTGAATAAAGGTACAAAACAAACTCAGTCCATCCAAGAATCCTTAACCCTCCTATTACCTTCAAATTTACTAACATATTTTGTGCTTGGGGGTCAATTTGACTCCAATTTAAACTTCAAAAAAAATATTATTATTAAAAATTGTTCCCCAGGCTTATGTGTCAGGTACTTTATGTCTGTTTGCTGACTACCTAAATAGCGCTTTCAATAAAACAACCCCCCACCCCTCACCCACTCCTCTTATACATCCAGAATACCTGGTATGCGACTATGGAGACATTTACAATAAAATCTCACTGACTGACCTAAAATTGGAAAAAGATATCTTCTTGGTGTTTTAATGACTCCATATTATTTCAGAGTATATATTTTTGTTATCAAAAACATTCAGAATGAAAAACAATTTCTGTCAAGGATAGTAACATGTATTATGTTTGGGGTCAATTTGACTCCTGAAAAAACTATCAAAATTTCAAAAGGTTTATTGCTCTAAAGTTTTTTGAAGCATGTTATAGTGACCTCCATATCATCCAAAACAACCAAAACAAAACTGTGTAAAATGTTGGTATTTCCTATATGTTTTATTGCTAAAAGCCTGGGGCCAAATTGATCCCAAAGAGCACTGATGCATACGGTATGGACGTTGGAAGACATATCATCACGTTTAGTTTATGTTTACCCAGTTGTCCCCATTAAATTAGGAAAAGTCATTAAATATGAAGCAACAAAGTGATGTCAATAATTTATTTAGAGACATTAAACATTGAACGGGGTCAAATTGACCGCAGAGATAATAGAAGTGTTAAATCATGGTATATGATGTTTTATCAGAAAGAACTCTGTTGCCGATTAGTCATGGAAAATAAGAACTGGGCACATTTTCTTTTTGTATTAGGCATCGAAAAAAGCTGTTGCAGATGTGTTTGAGTTCTTATATCTAACTTTACATTGCACTCCCTGTGATGAGACTGTTGAACATGCAGATTTAGTGTGCAGCTAGATCTTAGTGAGGGGAGCTCTGTTTCTCTGTAATGATAATTCAGAATAGTCAGACTGGGTTTGTACATGTTCTGAACATGCAGTTCTGCATCACTGTATTCAAACTTGACTGATTCTTGTGGTTTGATCTAATATTTATTCATTTTTAAACCATTCTGGTGTGAATTTGATATCATTTTCACTACCTCATCTAAATGTATTGTTAAATGTATACAAAGATTTATTCCCTTTGTTTATTATGTGGCTACAATAGCGAAACTCACTCAGGACTGAAGTGCAGGGACCAGTCCACTGCACAGTCTCTCTTTGACAAACTCTTCTATCTTTGTTCAGCTTTTGATATTCTACCAAATTTTCCAGGTGCAGATTTAATGCAAACCATTCGGCTCTGGCTGTAATTAAATCTGTTCTGCTAATGATCCAATTAAATGAGAAGAAGTTAAGGAAAGGCTATGGCACTTTAATTAAGTCATGTCAGTGGAGAGTAAAACATTGGCATAGCCTTCCCCGACTTCACAGTTGGCTTACTGGCTAACTGGCGAGGATTGCTCTGGCCTATGGTTTGAATGGTGTTCCAGTGTGGTGTGTAATACACACCAGCTTCACACTGCCTCCTGCACAGCTTGAGGCCTCTTTCTTCTTTGCTCTTTTCACTAATCCTATAGATGCTCAGCACATTAATCCCCCCCCCCCTCCCCTTTTGACACATCACTCTAAAGAAAAAGACTGAATGAAAAGAACAGCAACATAGCATGACATAAATGGAACAGTAGGTCACAGGGGGGAAATACATTTGGTCAGCTTGACAGGTATTAACGACTGAATATTAACTCCCTCCTAGTTGTCTGTTATCATTATTTTTTTTCTTACAGAACATTCCCCCAGTGGGGAGGAACCACTAATGTGGTCTCAGCCTGCCTGTGTGATATGCATAGCAACTCCATTGACTGCTGTGCATCATTGTGACATCTTGACTTTACTATGTAAAGCACGCAGTGATGACTTCTGTTCTGACGTGGTGCTAAAGAAAGAAAATTTGACTTAATTCTTGCAATGGCAAATAAGAAAAGGGTTATTGAATATTTCAAATGGCTTTGGACAGCGCAATACTTGGCGTCAAAGGTCAATGAAAGCACACTCTGTCCTTATTCAAGAAGAAATTCTAAACAAAAACTATCAAAAGTTTCGATTTTAAGCCTTGCTAGTGCATGAATGGGGCTTGATCGAATTTTGCTGTTAAGGCTCCCAGAGGATTAATCCAAATAGTTGTATGATCCCTCGCCTTTCATTTAACACCAAATGCAAGTGAAATTTGTAATTTGTACAGTGCTTAGACTGATAAACATTATACTGTACTTGTTTACCATCAGCATGTTAGTATTGGCATTGTTAGCACGCTGCTATACTAGCATTAACATTTAGCTGAAATGTCCAGTGTGTCTAAGCACTAAGGGTCACATATCTCTTAGCATAGCTGTATTTATTTAGTTTTCTAAATTACATTGGTTTAGTTTCACTGCTGACTAAAATAATAAGCCCCCTTTTTTTATTTATGTATTTTTTTAAATCATGTTTAAGTGATCAGTTTAAACCCACAGCTATGCAGTTTAACATGTAAACCTTTATTTCCATTTTGTACTGTGTTGCATTATACAATCACATACAATTTGTCAGAAATAAAAATGACCTTAAATGAATGAGCATTTGGTTTTCTTGGAGAAAAATTAATAATTTCAATTAATTGACTTGTAGATTTAAAAAGTCAGTAGAGTAAGTGATAGAGGAATAGTTGTTAGTGGCAGCCCTAAGATGAATGTCCTGCCTCCATCCACTACTGCTATGTAAATATTGCTGTAACAGCATTACAGAAAAAGGGATTAGGACAAGATTATTGAAAGAGCACCAATCAAACCTTAGACAGTGAATAGAATAGAAAAAACACACATTGGGGGTACGTCAAAGCCACACATTCCTTATCGTTCCATGCAGATCTGATGACTTCGGTGGACATTTAGGACACATGCTGTGTGTACATTATCAAGTCCACTCCTATCGCTTTTTTTATTTCATTTTCATTTTTGCTTTTATTAATAATTTCTCCACAGCAGCCAGGCACAATAACCTTTTTATGATTTTTCAAGATTACTTCACAGGGTTTTTAAGCGAGTATTGAAAATGCACGTACAGACATACAAATAGAAGCACACTTATTTCTCTTTATAGAAATGTTTCCCAGCATGTTCTTTCCTCTTTCTCGCTTCCTCTTCATCAAAAACCCCATTAGTATGCTCATAGCCATCAGGTTGTTGCATTTAGAGGCACAGAAACTGAACACACAAATTGTTCCTAATAGGGTGTTTGGCAGAGTGCTAGCCAATGACCTCGGGGATGCTGGGAGGCCGGGCTGTCTGAGCTGTCTTCACCGAGGCCGGCATCTGCATGGCCCGCGGTCCTCTGTCTCCAGTGGGGTGATGGGAATTAAGATCTGGCAGCCCCGGCTGGGTCAAGGTGGCTTCCTGCTGTCTGAGACTTGCAGGGATGCCCGGCTCGATGCCAGCCACGTCACCCCTGCCAGTTAAACAGTACCATCTGCCCCTGCTCCTCCTTCCACTCAGCCAGCCTCGTCAAAACAAGTCAAGATGGCAGCCTCAGGTGGCTGTGTATGACAGCTACGGCAGAGGGGATGCTGGGAGATGCTGAGAGCTGCTGTGCGATTGTGGCAATCATCCAGGCAGGCCCAGGCTGGTGTTATATCATATTACCACCTCAACACCTTCTCAGCTGTGAGACTGCAATGTAGCAACCTGCAACCCGGTCCGCCAGACAGACCCCTGGCCAGGGATTACAAGTTAGCTTTGGATCAGCTCAGGCGGCTCTCAGACTGCCTGCACTCTGTAACATGGGGGCTGCCGCAGTTTGATCTCTAAGCTGCTGGTCCTGTTCCCTGTTGTTTAGGTATTAAGTTAAGAAAAACTTCAGTGGCTTCTGATCTTGAATAAGTCAGGGGTGGCAAGTTTCAGGAGATGATCCTGGAGATATTTGGAGATTGTTACAGTCCCTGACAAGCTGCTGGAAATATCTGTTCTGTTCTGTACATCTGTACTCATGGACCAGAGTTTAGAATCTATATTTCAATAAGCTGTTCTCACACTCATTTTTATAGTATCACATGCTGGCTGTGGAAAAACACGGCTGTCTTGTAAACTGATTAATATTCTATATGTTGCTCTTAAACTGCTGATTACTCCCTATGGCGAATATTTAATAAGAAGCATGCTAAACATTTAGCACGTACTAAACTTTAAAGCAGAGCACAGCTGACTCCAGCTGAGCCACTGATTTACTGAGACCTTACACACAAATTTCATTATACATAATTGTCTGGAATGACAATAGATTACTAGTGGGGTTATTTAATTTATACTGTGTGTTTGGACCTTTGTGAAACACTAAATCGGGCAAATAGAATTAAGAGAAAGAGGTACATTAAATAGTTAAGTTTTTACACAGTAATAAGGCACACACATTAAAAGTAAAGGAGTATATTGTAACTTAAGTCTTTTACAATAACATCAGTGTGGTGAAACAAACAGAGGGATATGGATAAGGTTAGATAATACTCTTCTGCAAGACATTCTTTTATCCTTATGTTCTCGGTACAAGATGATTTCACCAATCAAACCACACAAACTGGTTCAACATGTACGTTACAAGACTGTACAACATTTGCTATGTAATAATGTATAACTCATTTTGCAAGTTCCTAACTTCATGTGTTGTCTTCTGCACACTGCACATGGTCCTTTATTTTTCTCAGTCTGTTCCCCTTTGCAGAGGGAAGAAATAATTGTTAAATTGTTTTTGTGACTGATTCAGGCTCTATGGTTCTATGACAGTGCAAAAGCCTGCATTGCACCCTCAGTTGAAATGTGAATAATAAATATGTTGTCATTTAATTGTGGGCGGTGAGTGGAAACTCATCTCAGTAAAACAGCGACCGAAATTGATTGGAATCATGTCAGTCTGCACAGCTGCACTCTAATGGCTCTAAACTACTAGTTTCCTAATTGCCCAAACATCGTGTGGATATTCTTAAATGGCTGGTGTGATCAGATACCAAGGCAGACAACAGACAGGAATAACATAAGGGTCATTCCAGAATCGGAGGACATTTTATGTCCCACCCATCAAATTTCAAATAATACATGTACAAAATACTAAAGCATGCAGTTGTTGTGTAAATGTACTTGTCCTGACACCAAATCTAAAAAAGACTAGGAGAAAAGAATGTTTTTGGGTTTTTTTAAAATACCAAATAAGTCTAGAGTACCTACTACAAATGCCATTTTCTCTTGTCCCATCCTGATGATGATCAAATAAAACTGTTAAAATGAAATTGAAATTTCCTTTTTTTGGTATTATTTTTTTTTCATTTATGTCTCTTGTAATTGTGGGAGCGTTTTTTTTAAACCACATAATATTTGAAATAATTATTATGCATGGAACGTGTGTCCCACAACAATCCTGTTACCACAACCTTTTTAGCTGGTAGAAGAAGAAGAAAACAGTGAATCACGTGATACGCTGGAATTGACATCATCTAACAGTTTTCCAAAAATGATGGGTAGAGCAAAGCTAGGTTCTCTCTTCTATTTTTCATATTTTCATAGCATTGTCAGCCTTGATTGAATGTTTCACTCTACCTCATGCAGCCCTGTTATGCATATTATCAGCAAAAGACAAATTCTTTCTACGTTTTCTTTACTTTTTTACACCAGTAGGTTTGTTCTCTTGGTCAGCAGTAACAGCTAGCTAAATATAGAGCTTCTACTCCTGAGAAAAAAACTCACATTGGCATGGATTAGCAACCCTGTTACTGTGATTAGAGTAGGGATAGCAAACAACAGATAAAAAATTTTACCATTGATGTGTAAGCTGAGCCAATCAAGGCTTTAATAGTTTATTACCTATTATTAGTGAATATGTAGCAGAAAATTGTAAAAGAGAAGGTGTATTTTTCAAAACTTAGTCAGCTCATATGTCCTCCAATTCTGGAATGACCCATAAACAGCAGTAAAGTCATTTTAAAGACTCCAGTCAAAGATAGTCTAACTGTCACAAGTATAGCGCTCCACTACCACCAACTCACTCCTGTCACCTGACTCACTCGACTTAGACATCAACAAGTACCAGACATTATCAGTCAAGAAACATCTGAGCAAATTTATCTGAATCATTACCGAACTAACGTATACAATGTGATAAGACGTTCATTTTGTGACTCATGTTTAAAAACAGATTAATGCCGGGAATATTTCTCCAAACAATATGTCATTTTTTGCTATGCTTGTAGAAATTAGCTATGATTCCAATTGGAACAGAAGTTCATGGGTAAGGGTGCCCTTCTGACTCATAAAGCTCAGCTTCTGGTGCTATTTTACATATTGCTTTCCCATAAATAATGTTAATAACTGTAGTTTCCACAGATAGGTTGCCTAAACTAGACATTACATCACACATATAAAAATCACATATACTATAATACTGCCTATAGTCATGTAAATCTCATGACTGGTCACACTATAAATGGCAAACAGTTCTTCGTCTTCACAAGAAAATAAACTGGGTAGAAGAAATTTTCATAATTTTGGTATTTGGTAGCCTAATTTTGAGTATTTTCACGTTATGACTGTTTGAGCCAGCTAAGAGAAGCTGTGGACGTATTTAAACTGGGTGGGAACCAGTTTTTGGTAGATGACTATCCTTTTTAAATGTAGTGCACCCTCAAAGCTGTTTTGTTCTGAAAGTGGGCCTGGATGAATTCCATAAAACTTTGGAGAATTCAGAGGGTTTGCCTAAACATGAAGTACTACTTGTAGCTTGTGGAATAACCTTGATAGGATGCAATTTTCAGGTTTTAGTCAACATCTTGTCATGAGTAAACACAACATAGCAAAAACTTCACTAACCTTAGTGTGATAGTTTGCTGTGTTGCAGCTTTAGTCAAAGTAGGAAGTTGACAGTTTCAGTTGTCAGAAAGAAAAGAGCTGCTGCTGCCAAAAAAAATGCTGAATTTGCTCATGTGATTTTGGCAGTTCTCATAGGGTTTTGTAAAAACCAAAAACAGAGCCAGAAGACAGTAGGCATTTAGCCTAAATTTGCCAACCAACCAGAAACATTGCTCCCCAACAATAGCAATGTTGCTCCATAACTACTGGATATGTAAATAAGCTAACAAAGTTTGGCCAATAAATTTGAGCTATCACTTTGAAAAACATATATGCATACACTACCATTCAAAAGTTTGAGGTCACCCAGACAATTTCATGTTTACCATGAAAACGCAGACTTTCATTCATGTGCTAACATATTTGCACAAGAGTTTTCTAGTCATCGATTAGCCTTTCAACATGATTAGCTAACACAATGTAGCATTAGAACACAGGAGTGATGGTTGCTGAAAATGGGCCTCTGTACCTCTATGGAGATATTCCATTAAAAATCAGCCATTTCCAGCTAGAATAGTGATTTACCACATAAACAATGTCTAGACTGTATTTCTGATCAATTTAATGTTATCTTCATTAAAAAAAAAAAAAATCTTTCAAAAATAAGGACATTTCTGAGTGACCATAACTTTTGAATGGTTGTATCTATGTCAATGTTCTGTTAGAAAAGAAAATAATTTCAATCTCTAAAAGGCTAAAAAAAAATCTATAAAAATATTATTTTTATATATGTATATATATATATATATATATATATATATATATATATATATATATATATATATATATATAAAAAATTAATATATAACTTTTTTTTTTTAACAGCTTTACTAATGAAGATTTAATATAAAATAGTTCGGACTCAGTGCCTTTATTGTAGGCTATGTGAACTGGGCTAGTTTTCCTCTGCTCTGTTTTGAGTTTTTTTTTTCCTTGTAGTAAAAGTGATGTCAAAAAGTCAGCTTCAAACCTTTCAAGGTGAGATCAAAAGGTTGAACTGCTGCCTTGTATGCTGAATTTCCTCACATGTGATGTCGTCATTGTCTCATCTTTTCATCTCACATCCCTCCGTCTTCCACCCGTCTCGCTCCCGTCGTGCTCAGGAGGAGTCTAAATCCTGCGCACCTGAGCCGACGTGATTAGCTCCTCTTCCCCTTCTTCTTTAAGCCCTTATTCATTACTGGAATTGCTGAAGAGACGCCACTTGGCCAAAGCCACCCTGATGTGTGACGCACGACAAGGTGATGGTGTTAGTGTTGCAGGAGTGCAGTGTGATGAAAGGATAAATGGATCCTCCAGGCTAATGGAGGAAGGCGGCCCAACCTGCAGCCCACTGAGTGGAGCCAGCTGTAACCGAGCTGGGAGGAATCTCTCCGGCTGGGCGGCAGAGCTGTTTTTCATGTTCTGAATGTCGCTGTGCTCATTTCTGTCGGTGAGAGCGGGAATGATTGGGATGTCACCTACCGGGGTTATGTTTCTGAAACACGAGGTTCATCCACCTGAATTCATCATTGTCATTCAACTCACAGCCGCAGTGCTTGGCTCCCTCTGCAGAGAGGCTGCCAGCTGTGCAGATGTTAGACATGACAACTTGGGTTGAGCTGACAAACAGCTGCTATTCACCAAACTTGTGCTTATATTTCCTGACCATTAAGGAGGAGATATTTTTTGGGGGGGAAATATACTGGTTTACCGCAGAGAGGAGGTGCTTAATTCAGTACTACCTGCTGTCTTTTCAATAATCCACGTTTTCAGTCTGCGCTATACTAAAGTCCTCTAAAGACCTCTTATTTACATTTCTTTTGGCATCAGACAGGCTGCGACTTTACTAGAATGCAAAGTTGTTTCCACTGCTTTAATCTGCTCTTATTATGCTTTTATGAGCAATTTGCAGCATTATTGTGGGAGTTGGTCAAGTAATTACTTTCAATTGACTGCCTCTGGAATATTATTCATTTTGATGCAGTTCCTTGGTGAATTTTAGAAAATGCCTCCTGTTGGATTAATATGATTATTTATTTTAAATGGAATTCCTGAAGTGCTGCCTTGCTGGAAATAATTCACAGTAGCTCTTTTTCAGCCAGCTGCATATTTGTTACACTGAATTCTGTTAACAAATAGCTTAGATGTGGAACACAAGTGCTACCTATTGCAGTTCACGAAGTTTCAATTGATCAGTGAGAAATGTGAGGTGAAAACCACAGACGCCTTCAAGACTTTATATTGATAGGTAATAGGAGTCAAATCTATTTTTATTTGGTTTTGTGTCTGTCCAACTACTGTTGATGCATATATAATTAAACACATTTGAAGTGGGGCCACTGCTCTTTTCTTGGTAGGCAGCTATTTCTAGCCTAAAGCTCAAAATACATACTATACACCACCTGCACACCACCACAGAGCGGACAGATCCAGTTTGTCTCCCAATTCAGATGCCATCACATCATTTAATAGGTATTATCAATGCTTTTCATTCCCGTACACATGGACAGGTAGGGACCTCCTACACCTATAGGCCTCGTGGATCATTATCATCTCATTTAATAACAGTATAGTCGTGATTTAGCAGAACAAAGAGGAAAATGCCCACATTCAGAGGGAGGAGGCATAAGTCAGCAGACTCTTATCAGACTGTAATTATAGTTGCATTATTTTACTTAAGTCTTGTTTTCACAGTCACCTACTGAATGCACTAGGAGGTGGAATAGGTCCCTACTTGTCCACTTGTACAGGAATGATATAACGAACCATTTACTCTGCTGATAATGTCCAAATTTTGTAATTTAGCAAATAGCTAGTGGGGCATCAAGGATTTACAGAACCAGAAAGTATTTGTGGAGATCTAAAAGAGAGCAGAGAGATACTTTAAAAAATGATATCTTAAGTATTTTCATAAGTTGTTCTGTTGCCCAAAAATCTGTAATTGTAAGTTTAATAAAGTGACTAAAAGGCTGCTGAAATACCACATAACATGGACTCTATGTACATCCAAAGTTGAGATAACTGCTACTGAGATCTGCTAAGCTAGCTGCGTATATCTGGTTATTAGCTGGGTTTTTCTCCATCATGGCAGGGTTTAGTTAAGACCTTGATTTATAATGTGAAAAAAAACTACTCAGTTGCTTATAAAAATTTATATTTTTCCATTGCATGAAAGCTCAGGGAAAATGAATGAATAAAACGCATTTTAGTCTGAACCAAGGTTACCATTGTTGCTGTAGCTTTCTAGCTGACGTCTGCCGACCAAGCACAGTTATTACAAGATAGCTTGGTTCTCAGCTTTTTTACAGTTTTATTTCCACAGAAATTATGCATTTTAATGCATAATACATTTTTATGCAATAAAAACTGATGTTGACAAGTCAGAATCAGGTCTTAACACAGTTTTGGCCAATTTATTTTTTATTTTATTTATTTTTTTATTTATTACAGCAGAATAGTCCATCATCTTGCCAGTAATTTCTTTCATTTCAGATGAACTTTAACCTCCATACTCACTGAGCTTCTTAACCTAAGCTCCTCAATACATCTCTATGTTTTGTGTATGGAGCAGCTGTCAAAGTGTGGGTGGCAGGCCATCACTTTAAGATAACTGCATATTATCTGAAGATCCTTTGACAGTAAATCTTCATTCCTCACACCCTTACCTGCATTTACATAAATTTGCATCAATGTTTTATTTTAGTAAGTGGAGCATTGGAAACTTGAGTGTCCTTGAGGCCAGTGTTTTTGAGCTGTCAAGGAGAAAACACTCTTCAGATTCAATTTTTTTCTTTTTTTCTCTTTTTTTTCTTTGAATGAATAGGAAGGAGTGGAGACAGTCCTCATTTTATGCATTAGATTATTGAAATACTTGAAGGCGCTCGCTAAAGCATACTCACTTAACACCCGGGGCCATTGTTTTCCCAGCTGTCCTGCTCTTGCATGTTATGTGCAGGTAACAAGCTGTTTGGGCATCTTATAGGAATTGTGAACTGAGCAGATGCTTTTGAAAGACACATATATGCTGTTCTGTGCCACTATAGGGGTAATCTAACATAGGGGATCAATCCCTTTGAAAAAACCTGGAGCATACTGCCTGCCTCCTCATGTAAAAGTTTTATATTTGAATTATTTCTGCCTCTCTCAGGTTGAAATCAGCATTTCGTCTCCTTGAACAGTTTTGACAAATTTAATTTTAAAAAATGCATATCTCTGTGTTTGCTGCAGTGGGTCTCCTGGTAACCACAGTAACCAATGCACAACAGTACCTTAAGATTCACACTGAGAGGCTAAGCTACTCCACAGCCATAGAAGGAAAGCTGTCCTTTGAAATTAATGAAAGCATCTCCATTACTACAGAGCCTTGGCAGTGTGTTACGCTGGCATGGCACTGGCATTACATTCCTGATAGAAGCACAAGCCTCGGTGGTTGATGCATACATTCATCATCTTCTGGTGCAATAAAATCACTAGAGATAAAGTTTGTGTATTGATGATGTAAACAAATCATAAAAAGAACTGTAATCCTCACATGCTTTGATGTTCAATTTACAAAGCATGGTTCATTTTTGAACAGAAAAGTGGTTAATTTGTAACCTGCTGGTGAATATTAGTGTCTGGCTATGATGTGTGGACATGTAGAATATGCTCAGAGCTATAGCAGAAGACAGAGTTCATGATCTCGGTTTACAGCAGTGATGGAAAGTGACTGAGTACATTTCTTACAGTGGTTTACGTGATGCATTTGTACATTACAGGAGTATTCTAATATCATGTTATTTTATGCATTAACTTCATGACATCATTGAAAGGGAATATTGTCCTTTTTCCTGCAGCTATAGTTAGTTGTTAATTTGCAGATTGAGATTGTACATAGAAAACGTGATCGGCATAAAAATATATTGCATTGCTGTAGATCAGTCAACAATCTTTAAAACAGTTAAATTAGCTCCAGTCAAATGCTAGCAGCAGTTGCTAGTGACACCTGAATATGATAACATTCAATATTACAAAAATGATAACGTGAACCAACTACTATATTTGTAGTGTCTATAATTGGCCAACAACTAAAAATATGTCCTCGCCTAGACCCAGTCAATCATTCTGTTTGAAACTGTTTTGTCCGTCAGTGGGGGTTGAACCCTTAACATAAAAGACGTTTCTTTGGAGATGCAAAGGTCTGACAACATATGAAATTTCAGTCAAAAATAGTAAACAAATAAGTAAACTGTGAATAAAATCTCAAGTAGTGAAGCTGAAATGAGACAGACTGACCCATTAAATAGTTGGTAATAGCATTCTACCAGAAAAAAATGTGAGAATGTTAGCATGCTGATGGCTTTTAGCTCAAAGGACTTCAGTTCTAACTCTTAGTCTTGTTTCTTGTAACATAACATTTTAGCACTGCTAAAATCCAGTGAAAAGCTGTGTTTATTCATACACTGATAGAATTGCTGGATTTATATTTTCAAGTCAGAATTCTACCTCTACTTTGAATGGCATCAGCCCCATTCTGAGTCACATTTGACACCCTATGTGGTGTTTGAAAGCACAACTCACATTTTAAATGGTGTAAACCCTTTTAAAATAACAAGTCCACGGTAAATATTGTTCCTCACTTTCTAAGTGCACAGCAGTGCTATAATTTATTATCTTGTTCTGTATGTGATTTTCTCACTGAGTACAGCAAACAAAACATTTCCATGTTTGAAGTAATTTATAGTAAAAAGAAAAGAATGTTGAGGGGTTCATGTTCTACAGCATTACAGACATTTTCAGACCACTCTCAATGGCAAAAGCAAACAAAATTAGAGTCTCCCCACCTTTCCTCTTGGGGCAGTATATGAGGACTTTAAGATCCATCCATCCATTATCTATACACCGCTTAATCCTCACTAGGGTCGTGGGGGGGGCTGGAGTCCTATCCCAGCTGACTCGGGCGAAGGCAGGGGACACCCTAGACAGGTCGCCAGTCTGTCGCAGGGCTACATACAGAGACAAACAATCACTCTCCCACTCACACCTACATGCAATTTAGAATAATCAATTAACCTCAGCATATTTTTGGACTGTGGGAGGAAGCCGGAGTATCCGGAGAAAACCCACGCATGCACAGGGAGAACATGCAAACTCCATGCAGAAAGATCCCGGGAAAGCCGGGACGCAAACCAGGGACCTTCTTGCTGCAAGGCGAAAGTGCTAACCACTACAACACTGTGCAGCCCGGACTTTAAGATCTGCAATAAAATATGGGACTTCTGTAGTTCACCCTGCAGCTCCTGACAGTGATTCTAGATTGTTAAGAATGTTGTTTACCTAAGCATTTAGCATTCTAAAGAGTTGTGTCTATTTTCTTGCAGCTCCCTTAGCTACTGTCTTTGTTATTGGTGGGGAAAGACAATGTTTGTGGCAAAGACTTACAAGGACTGGGCTTGTGGCTCAGTAGGAATGTTTTAATTAACTAAAGCAATGTTTAATCCAGTCCTCAGGACAGTGGAAGAACAAATGGACACAGCGGCAGACCAGTGTTGCACTCCGGTCTGACTTTGTGCTCCAAGCTGTAGTGGATTTGGATAGAGGTCCACCTTGAAGGAAAGCCTCGACTATTTCTCTCAGTGCTCAGTTGGTCAGGCTCACAGCAGGGGATTTATGGAACCCAGTTTTGGGGACTTTCATGTATTAATTTTTCCAGATCGAAATTCTTGGAAGCCAACCTAATAACCACCATTGCTTGATCACATTCTTGAGATGTCGGAACATGTGGAATATTACTTTATTATTACGGATGCTGATGTTTTACCTCATGGCAAACAAATACATATGTGTTGTATTTACTATAATCATGCTCTGTTGACTTGCTTGCTACAAAAGCACTCAGAGAAACACGGCCAGAGGAGAAGCTGAAAATGTTTTTGGCAGTCGTCTGGAGAGAAATACTCCCGGGTGTCTTTATTGCTGTTTTAATCAACTCTAACATTTTATCGATTTCAGCAAGAAGCATTTCATAAAGCAGCAGGCCAGAACAGGTTGGCAGTGTGTACCTTCAGCTGAACAAGCAGCAAACTTTTCTCCATGGGAACCCTTAGCCTCCAGTTCACTGTCAGAAAGCTCCTGCATCTCTCCCCACTGTTTGTCTCCTAGCACAAAGATGTTGTTGCGTTGCACCACATTTTGTGTGAAGCACAGTGTGTATTTCATCTCCATAATTAACAAACACAATCAGAAATATGGCTAAAATCTTCAAGTCTACCTGTGGCAGTGCTCTCAGCCCTTTGGCGACTTTCTGGCTGCTTGTCTCATTAGATTGATGACAATTTTCATTACATTACTCAGTCTATATTAACATCTCCACCCCTAACTGGAAAAATAATCAAAATTATGGCTTAAAGGCGTTGTTCTCTTGTGTCTTGGAACGTTGACTCACATCTCTCCCTTGCAATCAGCAGCTTAGATGGATGACTGTTCACAATACTGTGTTACATTAATTACACTAACAAACTGAAATGTTAAATGGTGTTGTAGGCATTAATTCCACTTAATAATGTCTTTACCATAATGGCACTACCCTGACTTAATGGCTTATTGTCATG
Source organism: Amphiprion ocellaris (assembly GCF_022539595.1). NCBI lineage: Eukaryota > Metazoa > Chordata > Actinopteri > Pomacentridae > Amphiprion > Amphiprion ocellaris. Next base: position 24,596,403 of record NC_072766.1, on the reverse strand, counting down.
GCTTTCATGTTTCCGTATGTCCCTTCTTACGTCATCTCCTTTTTCATTCACCTTACTGCTCCTCCGTAGCATCTTATGCAGAAATATCACAAAAATGGCTGTTTAGAGATTAGAATCATCAGCCAAACAATGCCCCTATGCAGAGACTAATTTGTTCGTGTCATTATGCTGATAGCAGGATTCATAAAAAGCCTCTGAAAAGGCAGGATTAAGCCCTTATTAAAAGTAATCATTCCTCATCATTGGCAGCTGTTGCTGGAATGAAAGTAACAAATACGAAGAGCTGTTATTAATGTTATGAGTCACCATAAGGCCTTTGTTTACAGAATAGTTATTGAGCTGAAGATAAACTCATCTATTCTTAAATATTAAATGATTCAGGTGGCAACTTTTCCCTAAATGAATGCATATTGTTTTTCTTTATTTTTAATGAAAAAGCTCATGTCCATAAAAATGTCTGAGTACTATTTTAGCTGCATAACATTCAGAGGATGGCGGGCAGTTGGTCGTTTCTGACCAAAATATCTCTAAAACCTTTGATTGGCATAAAATCTTGCATAATAATAATTGCTCAGAGAGAATGAACCAATAGACTGCAGATAAAGGATGGACAAAGCATCCAGGTCAGAAAAATGAAACCAATGCAGAAGTGACTTAAACCTGCATTCTCTCTAATGGCCAGGAGGAGGCGACTCAACTGTAAAGCAGTGTATTCAAACATAACCCTATGACCTACTTGATTTTTTAACCTCACTAAATATTTTTCTCATGAGTTTATGGTCTTAATCACTACTTTTAAGTCTGTTTCGCTGCAGCATGATGTTCACTTGTAAATTATAATCCAGTTTAGAGTAAAAGAGACAAGAAAGCAGTGGGTATCTTAGGGTGGAGCTACCAAGTGATTGGTCACTACTGTAGAGGCATGCACAGTATTCTTCTCAGTCAGATTCACAGCTCGCTTGTGATGTTGTTTTCAAAGGCAAAGATTTTTACCACCAAAATTACAAACTTAAGGCTCTGCAACACAAGTCCAACAAACCACTGAATGGTGTTACATTCTATGTGAGAACCATGCTGACTTTGTGCTGGTACCTATTTGATACTACTGGAGATAGATAGATAGATAGATAGATAGATAGATAGATAGATAGATAGATAGATAGATAGATAGATAGATAGATAGATAGATAGATAGATAGATAGATAGATAGATAGATAGATAGATAGATAGATAGATAGATAGATAGATAGATAGATAGATAGATAGATAGATAGATGATGAAACTACAGCCACCCGCTTAGCATACCACAAAGACTGTCCAAACCTACCCAATTCTGCTAACCAGCACCTTTTTTAATCTCCAGTCTCTCTGGCCAATATTTTCATTTCTCTGGTTTATGAATAGTCTAAATATCTGCAGAACTCAGTTGGAGTTTATCCTTGTGCTTTGCGAATGTTAGCATGCTAACTAAAAAGGTGACCATGGTAAACATTATCTACTAATTGTCAGTACTTTAGCATCCATCTCATAGCACCACTATGCCAAACATACAACCTTGCAAAGCCGTTGTGCTTGAGTTGAGGAAAAGTTTCACATGCACAACATGAAAATATTTCAACTTGAGGGAAAAATTCAGATTTATTATGAATCTAGGTCATAGATGTACAAAGATGAGAGTTAAAAGAAGCAAGAGTGGTGGGAAATGAAGTTTAAAAAAAAAAAACAGAAACAGAGCTGTTACATAAAACAGATACAAAGTCCAGCAGTCAAATTTGCTTAAAATTATTTTTCATTTTAGTTCTGTTATGAATTGCTGCCAAGATTGCTCCATTGATTTTTCTGCATCACGTTACTTCACATTAGATTGTCTGCATCTACTGCAGAAGCCGCATAGTACAATCAGAGTACAGAGCTGCTGTTACAATTGTGACAAACAGTTGGACTTAGACCAGCTGAGAGCCATGTACCTTGTTCTGGGTACTTTAATAGTAGATCCAGTTTGATGTTATTTAACCGGGTTGGATGAGGAGGAGGAATAAACAGGTTTAAAAGCAGATGAGAGCAACTGTGCTGTGTGATTAGTGCGACACATGCACACATATACCACAACCAGAGGATTTTTCTGAGATTAAAGAATCGACTATTTTTATCCCTCTTCCCCAGAGCCAACCTTACCTATGTTTGATGCAGATTTGGGGCGAATAGTAGTCTCGATTATAATGAAGTGGTGGCTGTTTGAAGTTTCTCCTTGGCTGTTTTGATGAAATGAATTCCATACGGTACCTCCAACACAATTTATGGGAGCTCACTCCCCTGCTTTGTATTTCCAGTGATTGAACTGCCTAAGGAGGGAGATTTCAAGCACATCGATTCTGCTCCCTTTATTGGTAATACTATACAAGTGCTGTCTCACTGAAGCACCTCCATCAGTATCATGAGATGTATTCATTCTTTTCATTAATGATTTCATACTGTATTGGTTTTAGACCGAGTAGAGATGTTTTGATAGAACAGGACATTCAAAATAGAGGGTAAATATTCATACCAACATATGTTTTTGATGTAAATATGTCCCAGATTTATGAGCTATTGGTAAACCTAAAAAGGAGCTGCAGTAATGGCAGATTTCCCAACCATGACAGGTGAGTGAATGTGTTCCACCTGTGAGTTTGCCCCCAAAATTTTCTCTGGGGGCTCTGCACTGTGGTGGTGGTTGCTGCTGCTGTATTCTAGTGTGAGGGCCACACTGCATGTTCTGAATGTTTAACTAGGAAGCAACGTGTGAAAAGACAGACTTCATTTGCTTTCTGCAAATAATTCTGTTTTTAATTACATCCCATATTTTAGCATTATAAATCATTACCTCATTGATTTTGGGACATTTGGGTAATTACTGTAAAAAAATGAGACAATCACTGAGTAGCCTGTCAGCTTATGCACTGCATTTTACAGTGAGGCACTGACATCAAACATCATCTCCATTCCTTCAAGGTAGAAAAGAGGATTGCTGTATTGCACAATTCAGGAAAAAAAAAGTGTAAAATGAAGTTTGAGTATCTTCTATAAGGCACAGTGTGATTTGGGAAAATCCAAAGAACTGAGGGGGGCCAGAGATGTCACTGTCTGGTACTTACAATGGTACTTTATACATGTGTTTAACATACTGCCACACTTTTTTTTCTGACAGCAGAGGAATTTAGCTATTAATTCAATTTAATTTTATTCATATAGTGCCAATTACAGTTCAGATTGTCTCAAGGTACTTTACACAAACCATATGCCTGAACCCCAAGAGCAAGACCTAAGGCGACAGTGGCAAGAAAAAACTCCCTTTTAACGTAAAGAAACCTTGAGCAGAACCCGGCTTGAGCTGGCCGCCTGGGTTGAGAGGGACAGAAGAGGTAGAGGGGGTGAGGGAGTGGGAGGGAAAGGGATGGGAGAAGAGGAGGGTGGGGGACAAGGAAACATATAACACACATTGGGACGCATGCATGATCAGAGTAACATAGATGATACATACAAAGTACAAGTCAACAATGTTATGATGTAAGACTGGCATTAAATATACTGCATATATAGCTGGTAGTAAGATGCAAACAGTGTGTAGATGAGAATATCAGCTATAGTAAGGGCGATGCAGAGTAGATTGGTGGAAATGGGCAGTTAGAAGCAGTGGGCTGGACAAAAGTCAGCAGCAGAATCCTACAGTGCACATGACGGAAACTACACCAGTTGGTGGGACAGCAACCACGGACCAGACACATCCAGCTCTGAGAGAAAAAGGACACAGGAGAACACAATGTGAATGCAATGCAATAATGGTATATATAGTATATACATAGATAATTAAAGAGAGGTGTGCATAGAGAGAGGTCCCCCAGCAGCCTAGGCCTACAGCAGCGTAACTAGGGGCAGAACTAAGGGACGTCGAAGAAGAAGTCAGTTGTGCCACGTACATGCGGACTCCAAATGACCCCGTCAGGGTCCCCCAGTCAGTCCTAACTATAAGCTTTGTCAAAAAGGAAGGTTTTAAGCCTGGTCTTAAAAATAGAGAGGGAGTCCGCCTCCCGAACCCAAACTGGGAGCTGGTTCCACAGGAGAGGCGCCAATTACAGCACTCAGACAGAACATTTATTTTGCATTCAGTTTCATCGTAGTCCCTCCAGATCACACAGTTAATTCTAAAAAAAAAAAAAAAATTAATAAAAATAATACATCTATGCATCTGTGAAGCCAACAAGGTTAAATAATGCCAAACTGAGCTAAATATAATTGGAGCAAAAACCACAACAGATTAATTTAATATAAAAATAAATAAATAAATAAATAAATAAAAATTCAATGATGCAGATTTTTTGTTTTCATGTGTTTATCTAGTCTGGGTCAAGTGATTTTCACAGTTTGTTAAGAGCCACAGCAGCTAATTTCACTGGTCAAATCTGCATTCAGTGATTGTTTTGTATTTTAATTCTTTTTTCTTTTTTTGAGAGTCATTGTTTGTTTTTAGACTACACTATATACTCGGCCCAGTCTCCCGTGGAATTACATTCATATGGGATGATTGTAAATACAAACTCAGGAATTTACATTGGTATAACATTTACACTTTAACATACGTACTCCATTTTGGGTTCATTTTTACGTCAAAATTGTATCCAGTTTTTGTTAATCGTATCCTCTCCTTAGTGAGTCTCACTTGTGAGGAAGTGACCATTTATTTTGCAGAGATTATGCAACATTTATATGTAGCTGAAAGGGTTCTTTGAAGTCCTATAGCTCTTAAAGAATCTGTGCTGCAAAATGGAGCCCATTGAGAGAGCTCATCCCTATATAACAATATAGGGACTTAAAGAAACACAAACATAATAATCACTCATATAAGAACACAAGTCCTTACAACATCAACAGGGCTAAAAGCACCAGCATATAAGCCAGGAGGTGCTCTGTTGAAGGGAGCTGCAGCCCTGTACTGATGCTGGTTTAGTCCTTGGACTGTGTGCCAGTGAAAGGGGAAAAAAGAAAGTGTTCTCACAGGAAGACCAGAAAATAGGTCTTGTAGGCATACAAGAGAGTTCAGATGCATGGATAAGGATGTTAGCAGGTAGAGTCATCGGGGTGTTTTAAGAAGATTGGATGAAGTGCAGTGTTTCCTCTATATTCATTCAGCAGCAGCAGCCCGCTCAAGATAACTCATAATATAGTTTACGAGTTCAATAGACATTAGCAAAATATTGATGTCCAGCTAACATTACATAACATATTGGTAGCTTCAGTTAATTGGGCCCGGTGCCAACTCAGTGTCACTAACATGAGTAAACTATTGATGGCATTAAGCTAACATCTACACTCCATGATGTAACTGCTGACTGCGTTTTCAGGTGAGCTTGTTCAAATATTCTTCTTTTTTTTTTTTTTACATTCAGCCGGTAAAAAGCCCTTTTCAACTGGCCATTCAATAAATAGGTTGTACAACTAAAATCTGCAGTCAAGTGTCATTTGTTTACGCCGCCACGGCTCCCCAGAGAGCCTGCCGCCGCTGCTGAAAACAATCCTACAGGAAACACTGAAGTGTATTTTAGTCCCGATGATATGCATTTCATGGATTGGATATGGAGGAATGCTGCTGCTTGAAATGACAATAATTGCCAAAAAAAAAAAAAAATAGAAAAGAAAAAATAAAACATTTTGTTAGTAATTTACATTTAAAGAGGAACTACGCTCTGTTTGCTCTAAACACATATTCACATACTGATATGTACCGTTAGTCATAATTATCTGTAAAGATGGCTTTTTGTATTCAAAATTAGCTTACAGCACTTCTTAGTAGGTGTTAAAACTTTGGTTCAGTCAAATTCTCTTGCTCAAGACCAGAACTCTGTGTTTTCACCTCTGTTGATGTACAGCTGCTGTGCCAAGTAAAAGAAATGCAACACTGGCGAACTGTGGCCTCTGTTTGTGCCTTTTGCATATAGCTGCTAGGAATGTAATCAAAAACTTGATAAACACCAAATAAGTAAGTTTCCTAACATTTTTGCCTGTGCTGTTGCAGTAAACAACACATAGCCTCACCGATAACTTTGTTGAATTCAGTGCTTAACAGGACATTTAAAACTGATGAACAGGAATGTTAACTGTGATGAACAGCAGGGCGACAGCTCTGGACTTACATTCCCACAGAGCCTCTTGTAGTAGAGTTTCTAGTTCCACGACAGCACTAGTATCCACCCCATGACTCCATATAAAATGGACAAATTCTTAATGAAAACAGCCATAAATTTAACTGCAACCCTTAATACAACTTAAATATGTGTGACACATAAAAATTCACTCCCCTTAAAGTTATGACCAGGGTAATTAGCTATAGAGATCAAAAATGATTTTTGCACTGAGTCATAAACATATTTATTTCTGTTGTGATGTTGGATATTTAACCATGGAGGTCTGTGGGAATTATCTCACTTTTGGAGATAGCCTCAGGTGGACACTCTAAGAACTGCAGTTCAGGCATCCCCAGAGTCGGTTGTTTTATAAGTGCCAGGTGGAAATTGTTCTGTAACATATGATTGTCAGATACTCTTTTGGAGAAAGTTAATTTGGTTAGTACTAGTGGCAGAAAAAAGTAGTCTTTATTTCAAAATGTATATTTAATTTCTGTTGATGTATTTTCCTTTCTTTGCTTTTTGATTTGAATCAATTATGCTGGTCTGTAAACATGTTGGTTTGGTTGTAGCTAATTTCTAAATTAAGATTGTTACTATACTGCTACTGGATTATTACTGTGGTATGTGTCATCATCAAGCTGTATTTTTTGTGTTTCTGGTTTAATCATTTAACATATATATAAAGAGAGAAAACTCCAATGTTGTTAATAGCAGCATCCCATGGACACATATTTACCTCTGTGTTTCTTCACTCTATTGTTGCTTTTACTATTTTTTAAAATACTGAGAGGGAGGCTTGCAGCAAATTTCGAGAATGTTGTTACACTTAAAATGTAAAGTCCACTGATTTCTGAGTCAAAGGTCGCCGTCCCCATACTGGTAATAAAACATTCACTGTGCTCTGTAGTAATTTAAGTCATCCTTCCAGGCAGTATTTTAGCTATCATTAAACCATGTTACATTGTACGATTTGTAATAGCCATAGACATACTGTAGGATTAGCCAAAAGAGAAAGCCAAGAGGCTCCCAAGGCTGTGTGGGAAAGATGAAGAAGAGACAATGATGCCATGTAGGAAAATCAGAGTCAAATATAGCACGAGACACATATTAATAATATTCTGTCACATGAGGATATAATTGCTTCCAAAGTCCAGCATGAATAAGAAATCACAAATCATCTGCATAGAAACAAATAAAAAACATTTTAAAATAAAAAAACACCTCAGAACTTTCCTGGGAATCGTCAGAATATTGAGTTCTCTAAAGTAATCCAGTAGTAGTTGTCAGAACATCCATGGATGCATTTTGAACAGGAACTGCTAATCGCTGATCCAGTGTGATTTAAACAGATCCAAAATGTAAATAAATACAGGCTAAAAACAGAGTGCTCCCATGAGAAGAAGTAGTTGACATGAATAGCATGTTTGATGTTTTTATAAATAGAGGTGTTCAGTACATGTTGGAGTGAATATCCATCAGTGAATTTTTGATGTAAACTGATTGAATCACAGTTGTCTGTTACACCATCAGTACTTTGTATCAGTGGAGCTCTACTGTAAAACTGCTTCCCAAATAAGCCAGTATGTTGGGTTTTCCATAGTAGCAGACTAGTAAACAAACACAAAAAAAAAACATTCTTACATTTTTTAGACAAAATTCCGTTTTTACTGATCTGATTTAAAAAAAAAAAAAAAAGAAAGTAGAACTTAAAACTAGCTCAAGAAGTCATTGATCCATTCATCTACCTTCTGAGTAACTGTAATTATAACTGATCATAAATCACTGACCATTGCCAGTATTGTTAGAGAAAAATCCCATCCAGTGAGGCTTAAGAGAGCTTAGATATATGATGGCTGGTCCGGTCTGGCGGAACATGCATATCAACATACATTCAGTACTCTATCACTGTGTGCATTGAGGCAAGTTGCAGTATATTTAAGCTGTAGAGAGGGATGGACTGGTGGACCATGAGATGCATAGTTACACTGAGTGGGCTGAAAAGCATGAAATAAGTTCTGAGCATGATCAGGCAGAGACGGGCAGGCGGCTGGAGCAGCGTAGGCTCTTGCACACCTTATTAGTGTCTAAAACCTGTATTTTCCACTGTGGACCTGACTTTTTATTGGTGACCTTCCAGCTGTAGGACAGTTGTGGGGTCGCAGTAAGTTCAGCCTCGGCAGATGAAGGGAGCTATTCATTTCGGAAATACCTTTGGTGATAATTGATGTTTTCAGCAAGCGGATCAACATAATAAATACAGAAGCTGCAGAATAATGCGTGGCATCTTTGAGAGAGTCTTTCCACATAAATAGTTTTTTTTTTTCTTTCCTGGGTGTTTGGATGAACTAAAGCTTGAATGAGACCTGCAGGCTGCATCAGTCAGTGAAGGATAGAAGGCGAATAAATGGGTATTTTCATAAAACAGGTTTGAATTGGATGTGTTTTATGTAATGCTGTAAGTGCGTTCTAAGTAGTCTGAAATATAACGTTCTGACACTGTATTTTCCTGTTTGAGACGCGATCAAATTAATTCCCTCTTTCATATCTTAATGCACCATTTTTCATAAATTACACATGGCTGCCGTACAAGAGAACCCTCCCTTCTCTAAAATGTCAATTTATCAGCAATGAAAAAAAAATCCCCTTTCTTTTAAGATTGACATCCATGATATTTTAAAGCTAGACATCATATTTTGCAAGGTGTTTTTTTTTTGCTTACGGTCATCAGCATTACTCATAGACCTCTGAGATATTTCAGAGCGAAGAAAATCAGTTCATAAGTAAAGTCCTGTAAAAATGAACAGTTACGAAGGAAGCAATTAGTTTATTTTGCTGCAGCAAATGTTAGCAGCTCCTCCTCAGTGTGACAGATGACGACTAGATTGCACCATGTCCGTACTGCCGATCCATGGGGACGCCTCGTTCAGTGGCTGTCTGGTTCTCCACCGCGTGGTCCTGAATGTCAATCTGCAGAGCTCCCCCACACTCAGACAGTAGCTACCAGTAATGCCGCACTAATTAGCCAACCCTCTCGAGTAGCCAAGCCCTCCCAGTGGCATCCGTGCCAAACAGAATTATTAAAGAAGGAGGGAGGAGGAGTTGCACCTCCTCTGCAGAGGAGCAAAACACCCAGGTTCAGTTTAGCATTCGCTTCGTTGCCCTGTGGCTGGGGGAGCTGGCGCTGTCATCAATATTAACACCTAGATACATCCGCCGCTGTAACACATATTTCTTCTTTACCCCAACCTGATGAAAATTTCATGTGAACCACATAATTATAATTCCTTATTCAAATGAGCACTGGCTAAGGAGTGGAGATGATTTGTGACTCAGACTGAAAAGCTGTTGTGTTGATGTTGATGATGCTTTGTCTGTTTACACTTTGGTCAAAGTGTAAGGTAGGCGTGTGAGTGTGTATGAATACTACTATATGCTACTGAACAATTAAACAGTTACCATCAACGTCAATGCTTTGAAAACTGATTCAAATAACAAAGCAACTTTGAAACAGGGTTCATTGTTGGGGCACAGATGGCAGGAGCTTCATTCAGCTTCAGACAGCTTTTGTGTACCACAGTGTCTGAAGTGGCATCTCCATTTAGATTTATGAGGACAGACAGCAGTAAATGGGGTTGGAAATTGTGGCCGTCAGCACATACTTGATGACGGTGGTGCTTGTGCATTAGTGTGACATGCAGAAAAAACAAAAGAGCTATTCTGTATACAGATGATGAGACTGTTATAACAATTTGCCAACAATTACACAGAGAGAGATATTTTAGTAGGGTTTCAGTGCATAAACCCCTGTTTATGCCCACAAATGCACATTTAAGAGTGTAGTGGTACAAAAAGCATAGACACTGGTCTACAGAGATGTGGATAACAGTGGTGTAGTCAGATGAGTTAAGTGCATTTGTGGCCAAGAGAATGGTACAGGCCTGACCACTTGATCCCTATAATGAGGATATCCGATGGCTCTGATGTGCTGTGGGGGACATTTTGCTGCCATGTTTTGGTACCACTTGTCTTCCCCAGAGGCAAGGGTCACTGCAAATCAATACAGGGTTGTTTTAAGTGATCACCTTTAGCCTATGATGACACATTTCTATCCTGATGGGAGTGGTCTATTCCAGGATAACTACACCTTCATCCACAGAGTCTGAGAGGTCACCGGATGGCTGGATGAGGATAAAGTCATGCTATAGCCTCCACAGCCACCAGAGCTCAACCAAATGAACATCTATGGGAGGTTTTGAACTGACATGTTCGACAGAAATTTCAACCATCATTATCAAAAGATTAAATTAGGGAATACATTTAAGAGGAATGATGTTCATCCCTCCAGCACAGCTGTAGAGAATTGGAGAATCAAGAAGCCAATTCTCCAATTGAGTTTCATCGTAGTCCCTCCAGATCACACAGTTGATGTTAGTTTTTAAACTTTATTGGCTGTTCTGGCAACACCTGATCGCTCCACACCTTCCTGAGACACATTATGTATTTCCTTTAATTTGTCACCAGTCTGTGTATGTTGGTTGGTGGTATATGGTATATTCCCGCCCCTCTCATCTCTGCAGCACTTGGCCTTCCTCACCCCCTGTCTTTTGGCATTCCCTCTGCTTTGATGGCTTATTTGCTGATTTGTTTATATATTAATTAATTCATTTACCCCCCCCCAATCCAATTTTAGCTGACATTTCTTGTCAAGATGTGAAGGATGACCTTTGAAAACAGAACACTTCCTACCAGAGATGTGAAGGAGGTCTTACTCCTCCTCTCCTCTCTTTACTTATCTGTATTCGAGGGCAGAACGACTAAAACCCATTTGTCAATTAATTGAAAGACGCATGGGTAAGAGTAAGTTTATTTTTACAAATGCAATTTATTAGCCACATAAACAAATGTATTATTGTGCATCACATCTTAATCAAAACTGCATATGAAGGCTGAAGGTAGAAGTTGTGAAATGAAAGCAATAGTTCAACAAATTAGGGGAAAGTGGTTTTATGTGATTTCTTCCTGAGAGGTAAATATACTGCCACAGGAGCTAGAGGCTGTTTACCTTAGCTGAGCATGCAGGGGGAAACAGTTGGCTTTGCTTTGTCCATACAAAATCTATCTACCTGCTCCACTCAAACTAACTATTTAATGCAGTCTATCTGGTTTGCACAAAAATCAAAGTGTAAAGACTGGCTGCAGTCTTTCACTTATGATAAAGTGACATAAATAGGTGCTTGTGTGAGCTTACCAACCAGACATCAAAGTACCTTTTACCTTTTAAAAAAAGTCTGTTTGTTTCTCTGTCTGTCTGTCCCTTTCGTTTGCATCTGTCTGTTGAATCATTGCTGTTGAAGACTAACATTGCACTAGCCTGCTGCTTGGGCTCACTTTGGTCCATAGTCTCGAGTCTTCAAGATAACTCCCAAGGACTGCTAGGGTTTCTGAGCGGTCTCTCCTGAAATGATTTTTCTGTGCACTCACTACAAGTTGACTGACTTTTCTAATGTCTGTACTCATATAAAATCAGCAACAAAACACTCTGCTGTATTCTGACATTCGTCTGTTGGAAATTTAGAGATCTCTGGTCTAATGTGTGTCTATTCTACACTCTGTCATTGGACGCGTGCCTATTTGGAGACCTGTGGTCTAAATGTGCGTCTATTTCGGGCTGTGTGATTTGACGCAACTGTTGAGCGGCCCTGCTCTACATCACCTAACGAGCTGCTGTTTGCTCGCCCACCTTTTCACTCTCTCTCCCTCTCTCTGGCTCCCTATTCTTTCAGTGTATAATACAATCCCTTTGGGACCACAGGTTTTCTTTGGGAGGTGAAATTTCATGCTGCATCTTTACATATTCTCACACATTCCCCGTATTCAGAGCAGCCGGTGCATTCACACCAGCACACATTTCAAGGTGACAATGGCAATGTGTGTGTGTGTGTGTGTGTGTGTGTGTGTGTGTGTGTGTGTGTGTGTGTGTGTGTGTGTGTGTGTGTGTGTGTGGGTGCATGTTCATGCAGATGTACTTCTATGTGTTTTTTGGGGGGATCTGTAAATGCGTGTGTGTGTTTGCATGTGTGATATCACAGGAAATAAGACAGACCTGCAACATCCTTAGCTCCCTGTTGCTATGGTGACACGTCTGGTTACGGGAGTATCTAATAGGTCCTCCATACAAATTAACCTACTGTGGACTGTGTGTGTGTGTGTGTGTGTGTGTGTGTGTGTGTCTGTCTGTGTCTGTCTGTGTCTGTGTCTGTGTGTGTATGGATAAATGAAAAAAATGTAAAGCCATATACTACAAATGGACATCTTCTGCTGTTTAATACAGCTATGTAGTTTTAGATGTTGTCATTTTATAATGTTATAATAAATAATATTAAAGCTGTAGTTTACAGTACATTACAGTATGTTGTACACAGTCTTATCATTTTCTTATGCCTTATACTACCCCTTAAAATAATTTAATCCCAATTTTTATCTTGCATACCTAAATAATACAGGATTTTCATATTTGCTTCATTGTAATATGTAGCCTATTTTCTTTTTCTTTATTGAATTTGTGTCACTTATACTTTTGCCTCCATTAAAATATAGCTCATGCTTTATATCATGTGTCATTTCAATTAGTGCAGCTGGATAGATGACTCCTTGCTGCTCTTACAGATGCTGTTAGCTGTGATATCAGAAGATCAGATAGAATGTTGCCTTTTTCATTTTTCTCTTATGGTGTAATTAGTCAGAGGTTGCATGGACTGCTGGGGTTTAATACTGCACAGTGCTTTAATTCAAAAAGCTGTGTTAATGCTCTCACAGAGATGTAGTGTTATTTAATAAATGTTTACACAGCTGCCTGATGTTCATATTGAAACCGAATCAAGGTTCTGGTTAAATCACTTGTAAGTCTCTGGCTGTTTTCTATTGAATTTAGTGGCTTCCTGAGCCAGAGGGGTTCCTTAAGTCAATTGAATTATTTGACTTGAAAGCGGTCAACTTTCTTTTATTGAGTTGGCTGAGCCCTGAAGCTCCACACAGTCAGGCCTGTTTCATTTTCTTTGTCAATGGTACTTTCCCTTATTGTCAGTCCTTGATACAAGACTGTGTATTCCAGTTCGATTAGCTTGTTTTATTTTTTGTCATTAACATTTAATTTAGTTACTTTACTTCCAGAAGTACATTTTTCTCAGAAAGTATTCAGATACACTTACATTTTCCTTGTGTTGCAGATTTATTTTAAATAATTAAATCTGTCCATTTTCCCTCCAGGGTACTTTCAGTAAAGCCCATAATAGCATGTGAAAACATGTTTTTGACATATTTTGCAAATTTAGTGAAAATAAAAAAACTGAAATCCATTCTTTATTTAAATATATACATATATATTTGGACCCTTTGCTGTAGCACTCCATATTGTGGTTAGCTGAATCCCATTTGTTTAATTATCCTTGAGATATGTATACAGCTTGACTGGAGTGTACCTTTGCCACAATGAAAGAATTGCACTTGGTTTAGAAAGAGTCACACCTAAATATACCTGAAAGTTCACTTCAGCATTTAGAGGATGTTACGTCCCCACAAACTAGGGGATGAGGGGAGAGGACTATGAGAACAAGAAGGACAGAGTCCATGATTTACGAGAAGAAAACCAAAGTCTTTGGGCTCAACTCCAGTGAAGCATGGTGGTGGCAGCATCATGCAGCATAGACAGGTAGACTGATCAGACCTGAAAGAAAGATGTATGCAGCTCCAGAGTGTACATGGCCTGAATCTGGGGTGACAGCTCATCTTCAAAACATAACAGTGAAGACAGTGCTGGTGTAACTTCAAAACAAGTCTCAGAATTATGTCACCTAGTCAAAGCCCAAACTCAGACCCCATAGAAGATCTGTGCAGAGACCTGGAGACAACAATTCTTAGATTTCCCATCTAATATGACAGAATGGAATAAACTGGCCAAATCTAGGTGTAAAAAGCCTGTAGAGACTTGCTCAAGGGAAATTGAAGCTGTGGCAGCTGCCAAAGGAACTTCCACAGTGTATTGAATGGGTTTGTAAATGAGAGATTTCAGTTTTTCATTTTGAATGCATTTTTTAAAACATTTGTGGCATTGTTTTCATGGGTTATTGAGTGTAGATTGATGGGAAAATGTCAATTTTATAAATTAAAAAAAATAAAACATAACAAAGACTGCAAAAAGTGAAAAGCTATTAGTACTTTTTTTAGAAACTGGATATCACAAGGAAAGAGACTGACCCAAAGAGAATGAAAATGAGAAAAAAAAGGGAAACTGACCCAATAGAGAGCGCTATTTGTTTTCTGAAACCAAAGTACATCAAAAGTAAAAGTGAGGAAATGACAGAGCAGCAGAGAGACATCAGCATCAAGCAAGAGAACTAAAATAATTCATATAATGTCATTAAACTTAACGATCTCTTTGTTTTTTCTCTCCTCTACAGAAACTTGTCAAAGAATCCTCTCACCACTTTGTCATGGCAGCTCTTCCAGCACCTCCAACTCTCCGAGCTGTAAGTCTCGTCTGATCTGTCTCGCTGGCTTTGTTTGTATTTTATTACAGCACTTTATCATTGCTCCCCACATGCTATCAGTCTCAATACAAATTGTCCTCACTGCATGCTATTATAATTCCTGTCTTTGTTGTACAAAACCTCTAATTTGTCTGAGCGCATGTGAAAGACCAAACCTTATAGGCAGTATAGTGGCACTGTGATCTTATAAGTCATTTGTTGACTTAATTAATGCGCACAAAAGAAATGTAATGGCTTGGTAGGAGGAGGGAGCCTGACCCCATTTTCTTGTTTGTTATGAATATTTTAGCGATCATTGTGTTTATGAAATGAGTTTGCTCTTTCACCACCGGGGAGAACATTGTGATGTCGACCCGCTTGTAATTTACACATCATTACGCCTGTCAGTGCTGTCCATCATTTGAACCTTCACTGCGCTCCGAGCACTGCTGCCGCTCATATGCACCTCCTGGCATATAAAACTGAGGTATAGCAGGATGTGATACAAGACTATTTCAAGCAGGCCTCCTTATTGTGCTATTTTCAGAGGTAGAAGCAGGGCAGGTCCTAAGAGAGCACGGCACAATGCTGATCTGCTGTTCACTGCACGTAGCACAGCGGAGGGAAAAGCCCCGCTCAAATTCGTGCTGCAGTTTTGCATTTTGGGCATTTAGCTTGAAACTTATCCCTCACACTCGCAGGTCCCACTGACATGAGAGAAGGCTCTTATTTGTTCTGTGCAGGAAGTAGCTCGCACCAGACCCCATACCAGAGCTACACAAGTGTCATCTCACTGTGGGCCCTCATCGGAGGCAGATGGGTCTCTGAATCCCTCATTGTGCCTGTTATTGGGTTGTGAATTTCATTCTTCACTGGAATGTAGAAGTTCTGTACTTCTGTTGTCTTACCAGCTGTCCAGTCTGCTTCTAGTTTGGAATTTGGCTTCACTTACTATTACTGCTGTGTTTGAGCTTTGCATTCCACCATAGCATATGTAAAATATTGTACTTATTTAATGGTGGAAAAAGTAAGGAGATCTTTCATTTTACAGTTTTGCATATCTTGTAGCTTTAAGTATAACTTAAAAAATCTAATCTGGAGTCCCGTGTGAACAGATATTTTACATGACATTTTCAAGTATTAATATTTTTCTAACAACACCGGTACAATCCTAATGAAAGACATTTTTTGAGTGTTACACCTTGATTGTGTTCGTGAGTCAAACACAACATATCATTCCTTTCTTAGGGCATTTATTTCACATTAGACTACAAGACAATTGGATTATTGTATATAATGTGTCAGCAGGATTGTGTATTCAGTCAAGATTAAATTACTATATCTACTTTACATAAATTTAGGCACTTTTTTATTAATGAGCATAATGCAAGCTGATAATACATATAAAATTTATATGGAAAATCTGCAAAACAATTAGCTGACCAGTTATTTTATTATCATACTTTTTCTTAAATTGCTGTTTGTATATACTGAAAGATAAATCATAAGGAGAACTAAACACAAGCACAGAATAATGGAGTTGAAGAATAGTGACATAAACATTTAATTAACCTTAAAACTCTTTCTACCAGTGAATATTTTATACTTGATACACACACACGTGTGCAAGAAAGACAAGATCAGAGCTGTTTCTGCCTACTGAGGTGGTTAAGAGTACTGTGTAATTCAACATTTAAATGACCTGAAATTACAGACTACATCACGTGGTCACAAACTAAAATAACTAGCTCAGCTCCTTCCTTCACCAAATCACTGTTGCAGCTCACAGGGAACGATTTGCTCTGATGTGCAATCCTATTTCTTCTTAAGCAACCATTTTAGATGCGTACAAATGGTGTCTTTGTTGTCCTACATGAAAAGCAGGGCCAGGGTGATGCCCGGGTTTTCCTTCTGAATGCTGATGAGGAGTGAGGGTTTATGTCTATTCCATTCCGTGTGTTTGGTTAAGAGGTGTCAGTCGGAGTGGCGTGGCGGCACAGACGTGAGCCGGCCCGTTATGTAAGAAGGAAGCCATGTGGAATCAGGCCTCGCTAATGGGAAATGAGTCACTCTGTAATGGGCAGAGTCTGCGATGTGGTCCTGACATCATTGCTCTCTTCATAGTGTCTATGTACTTACCCAAAACCATATTAGCTCAGAAAGTGCCAATCATTCAATCATGCCAAATGAAGCGTGCTCACCGGGTGGCGATTGCCTTTAATTATTAGAATAATACACAATGCCGTATCGATGATAAGTGCCCACCCGTGCTACTCAACCACACTGAAATTATGTAAATAGAGGAAGATCAAACCAGCTGAAATAATTTCCATTTTATGTGACGAAAGGAGAGCATGGCCCTTTGCCATGACGGTGTCACTAAACCGTGTTATCTCAGTCACTCTAGGCACTGTTATTGTAATTGTATTTCTTTTCTTTTTTTAACAATGAAAGAGAACCAATTTCAAAGCAGCAATACATCAGTGACAGGGACCTGCATTGAAAAGGAAATGTACAAATGTTTTTTAAAGCCTGGAATTACACTGTAGGACCTTTACAAGGGTTAAAATAACAATGTCTGTGATTAATTCATTGTATGCTTTGTTTTAGCCACTTAAAGCATCTCTCTATGTGCTTTCATGGGTTTTTGTGAAGAGGGAATATCTTGTGCATACTATGGCACATACAAATTGTAATTTAAAAAAGAGGTAATTAATAGATATCAAACATGTCAACCAAGGAGGTAATGCGAAAAAGTGATAAAAGCACTGACGCTCGACTGAAATCACCACTAAACAACATGTAGTCTCATCAAAGCAGCACTGATTGGCTCAGTCTGGAATTAAACGCTGCATTTCCTGCTTTTAAGTGCTGCTTTATTGTAATTAATCTGGTGTAAAAACATGTTTCAGTTCAGTAAAAAAAAAAGAAAAGAAAAAGGTGTGTAATAGTTAAAGAATCGTTTATTCAGCTACTTAAAATGAAGACAGGACTCCTCTGTTCACATCAAACAGCCTCTCATGTGGCTTCAGGTGTTGCTTTCTGTGGTTTGGATGAATCCTGCACCTCATTTTCCAGTATAACAGTGAACCTGCATGATCAGGCAACATTTAAAAGCAAAGAGGAGAAAGTAGTTCCTATCAGTCAAAGCACCTCAAGCCTGTGTTTCCCTTATCAGGCACTTTTTATCAAGCCCGGTAAAGTGTAACTCAAAAACAGTTGCTTTGTTTTGCAGGTTGGTTGCACAGATATTTCACACTCCCTGCAATATCTTAATATCAGTAACAATAGCAATACTATCAGGGAAATCTCAATAATCTCAAGTCTTTTGTAGCCCCTGTGAAAAGCTCCAACATCACATTGAAGCTGTACAATAGATGTCTGCTGTGTGCTGCCTCTGGATGACACACAGATAATCGGCTCTGCCTCTTTGTCTGTGTGGCCTTTTAGCCAAAGGACCGGAGCCACCGCGGTGTGGTGCCCGGCCCAGCCAATCACAAGCCTGAAAACGGCTGCAGTGCGAAAGGGGCGGCTAAATGCTAAATCTGCCACTGCTGCTTCCAGGCTGATATTATTGGAGATTGTCTGAAGCGGAGTTAGCGGCAGTCAGCCATACCGCCAGTCCTCGAGGAAGCTCATTTTGTCTGGTCCAAGAGAAGAGTAAAATTTTCTTCTTCTTTAGCAACTGATCTGCCTGAGGCAATGTGCATCCTCAATCCCTTTATTCTGTTAGCGCCTCTTTAATCCTGGCTCTCTGGGAAGCAGCGGCCAACGCAAAGTCAAACATTTACGCCTCTCACTGCAAAATGGATTTTTCTTTGAATATGTGTGAATTATTAGTGGATCAAACCTGTAATCTTCTGATATGAACTCCAGTAGATTAGGATAAATTAAACGCTAGTTTTCCAAGGGCTGCGTGACAGGTAAATTACTAAAGTTTAACCTTTATTTTATTACGTCCCAGTTGCACTCAGGGCAGACTCTTAGTGGAATACATGACATTTGCATGCACTCTTCAAAAACATCAAAGACTGACTTACAAGAGGAAAAATGAGTATTAAATGTTAAATGTGGTAGAAAAGGCTCAACTGGGCGCAGCAGCGGCTTCGACTTTAAACGGGTCACCAGCTTACAACTCAGTCAGCTGAGTGAAACAACGCAACAGACACAAGTACAATGGAAAACACAAGGCCTTTCCTTTTAAAAACAACATACTTCAGCACTCAGCACAGAGACTTAAAAAACCATACATTACACCAAATGATGTCATTATAGTCTTCTGGTCGTCTCTCACTGTGGTTGTATTTGTATTGCGTCACAGTTGGCAGGTCTGCACTTTATGACCTACATGTGTATGCTCACATGAAGGTTTCTTTTTTGTTACAGTTTACAGTTTTACATGCAAATGAGCACACTGGAGCAAATTTGAGCGTGCACAACAGCAATTACACTGCTTCCCACGCTGGGGAAGAAAGCATTAGTCGTGTACATGGATGCGTAAAATGACAGCCCAACCACTAAACTACATGAAATGAAATTATTTTACTGCCCAAAAAGTTGCTTGGAATGATTTAGCTGCACTTTCGAAAACATCAAATCTGCAGATGGATGGTTGCACTGTGATCCTTACTGGAATCCAAGCAGCTGCAAAGAAAGGCCTTCAACCACTGATATACTCTCTGCTCACTGGCGTCACTTGCATTAAGTTGCTTTAGGTGCAACTTCTCTCTATTAAAATCACACACACAAAAAAGATGTAGTTCTTTTTTGATAAGAAGTTGCCTCCACACAGAAAGGTTGAATAATGGATAGCTTTTATACTAGAGCTGTAAGAACACAACAGCACATTTCCAGTTAAGCAGGGTTTGATTAAAGACAGTAAATTAAGTTAAGAGTATGTTGGAAGATACAGTACTTTGAATACAAATCAGTTACCGGGCTGCTCTGGGGCTTGGTGGTTAGCACCGTCACTTTACAGTTAGATGTTCCCCGGTGCGCATCCCAACCTGGGCCTGGGATCTTTCTTCTTGGAGTTTGCATGTTCTCCCTGTGCATGCATGGGTTTTCTTTGGGTTCTCTGGCTTCCTCCTACAGTCCAAAACATGCTGAGGTTAATTGATAATTCTAAATTGTCCGTAGGTGTGAATGTGAGTGTGATTGTCTCTATCTGTAGCCCTGTGATAGACTGGTGACCTGTACAGGGTTTCCCCTGACTTCACCCTAAATCCGCTGAGATAGACTCCAGCCCCCCCACCAACCTAATTAAGTGGTGTATAGGATTAAGTGGTGTATAGATATTGGATGGATGGAAGTTCAGTTACCTGGTTAGAAGTAGTTGGAGTCTCCTCTATAGCTACTCCATCATTGAAAAACCCAGAATCTATGAATATACAAACACTTTTCGTTCCAAAACTTAAACCACTGGATATAAAGTGACGCCTGATTGCTGATTGTCATTTTACTGGCAATGCAGGGTGCAGTAACTTGCCAACTGAGCCATGGACTAAAGTCTGTACTGCAATGCCACAAATCGTGTTCACAGGCACGCACCTTAAGCTCAGATTTTAGAGGTGAATTTTAAGTTCCACTTCCAGCAGAAGAATCTGAACACAGTCCCTGTTCACACAGAACTAGTCTTAGCTGGGGTTCTCCTGTGATTTAGAAATGAACCACCCCCCCCTCATGTCTGTGTTTAACAAGGTCCATTTACATGGGATAAGCGGAGTCTGTCTTTTACTGTAATTTACTGACGTTATCCGCGGATATGATATTAATAGCTGCTACATAATAACTGTTGAGCCTGCTGAAAGACAGCAAAATGCTCCTTATCGCCTGCTACCATGTATGTCATCTATCTCATCTTGTCCTTTGAGGTTTTGCTCTTCTGATGGATTTGAGCTTGCTCTTTTTATGAATGGGTCTCCATGCTGTGCAGCGGCATGAGCCTCCTGAATCTCAGCCCAAACTGCTGTCTGTATTTCATCCATATTATCGAGCAAGAGAGAGAAGAAAGATGTGGGGGAAAACACAAAAACCTTGCAAAAAAGAAAACAAAAAAAAGACCCAAGTCGTAAGACGTGCACATTCCCACAAGTTTAATATTATCACAGGAAACAGGTACATGAGAAGGAACACAAAAATGCATTTTTGATTGGAGGAGAATGTATCACATCACATTATATTGCTTCAACGGTAAACTGGTTAACCCTGTAAAGGTCCAATGTGCAGGATTTAGGTGGAACTATGAGCAGAAATGGAACATTGTATTCATAATTATGTTTCCATTAGGGCATAATTACCTGAAAAGAAGAATTGTGTTTTGTTACCCTACAATTAGCCCTTCATTTCTGAGAGTGGGTATTCATCCTCCATTTTGTGCCACCATGTTTCTACAATAGCCTCCAGCGGACAAACTGAACAGTGGATCTAGGCAGAGCCTTTTGCATTTTTAGGGGTCACCTGCAGGCTTGTAAGATGAGATCTATTTAGTTGGTTGCAGCCACTTCACCACTAGATTCCTCTAAACCATGCATGCTGCACCTTTAATACTGGTGCTGATAAGTTGTGCGTCTGTATTTTCAGTGGCATTGACCTATTGTGAATCAAATTTGACATCCTGTTTGTTTGAAAGCACAGAGCCTCATACCTCAGCAACAGTAGTTGGCTAATTTGAATCCGTGTGCAAACAAAGCACACATGCTGTGCTTGTCAATAACAGTGAACCACATAATATTTTCACTGTCAGGGGTTACATTTATCAATGTATCGCTTTGCGGCATTTTTCCACCTTCTGTCCAGAGTAAAATAATGTTTCTGTTCCCAGTAAATATAACTTAAATCTGAAAACAGAGTTCCTCCAGATAGGTGAAGCGCTGGGTGGAAGTCAAGCTGAACAACCTCTATTACACTTTGTCATCATTGTAAATTCAAATATTGCTGAATACACAACAGTTATTGTCGTTAGCCTGTGTTTTCTTGTTGTTCTGGGCAAAACTTTCATGCACTGTGCTTTTATGTCAAGCAGGAAACCACTAACAAACACAGTGTGCCATTTGATATTGAGCAGCTGTACAGTTTATATTGATAGCTTTATTGCTGAAAATTGTTGACTGGTAGTGATTGGAGACAACAGGAATTATACCCATGGTTACAAAGAGGCCTAATTTCTCTTGTGAAGAACATATTAGCTGAAACCGGCACAAAAAAAGATGAAAATTCTAGTTAAAGTACAAGTAGGTACAATTATCTGATCTGTATCTACATTTTTAAAAGTTATGTTATACATACACTACCGTTCAAAAGTTTGGGGTCACCAGGCAATTTCATGTTTTCCATGAAAACTCACACTTTTATTCATGTTCTAACATAATTGCACAAGGGTTTCCTAATCATCATTTAGCCTTTCAACACGATTAGCTCACACAATGTTCTATTAGAACACAGGAGTGATGGTTGCTGGAAATCAGCCTCTGTAGCCCTATGTAGATATTCCTTTAAAAATCTAATATTTCCAGCTAGAATAACATTGTTACCACATTAGCAATGTCTGGACTGTATTTCTGATTAATTTAATGTTATCTTCATTGAGAAAAAGTGCTTTTCTTTCAAAAATAAGGACATTTCTAAGTGACCCCAAACTTTTGAACCGGTGTATATCATGACAAAATATATAATTAATGTTGAAAAAAGAAGTGATCAAGCAGTATTGTAGAGGCTCCCTGGAAACTCACCAATCTCTAGGCCTGAGTTGTTTCTCATTGGCAGGTTCGATATAGGCAAAAAATACCCCCAAAAATAATCTATTAAAAACACAGTAATGTAAAAGTGCTCCTTAAAAACAATGACATTTCAAAGCACAAGATCAAACATTGTACAGGAAAGATGAGGTGCTACAAATATTGTCCATCCCTATACCGTATAAACACACGCATACAGCACCTTTCAAAACATCAGTCTTCTAAAAATAACTACCTGAAGTCTGTGAAGATTCCCTGTGGAAATCTGAGGAAAAAATTGCCTTTAGCTGCTGCTCACTTTGTCCGTATTTCCTGCCTGCAGCCTCCACCGACCTGACTTGGGTGTCCCCTCTCTTCTCCATGATTGCGGTGCAGGTGGTGTTGTCGATAAGCCAAAATCAGGTCTGGCTCTTCAAGCAAATTATGCCATAGTAAGTTGAGAAAAAGGAAAAAAAGAAAGAATGAAAAAAGTCAGGTGGTGAGAGAGTCTGCAGGGACACCGACTGACTAAATTGCTGCAACCTTACAGAACAGAAATGATGGGACAAAGCAGTGATTTATTCATTCTCAGCGTGTCACTATATCCATGACATAAGCAGAAGATGCAGCGTGAGAATGATGGAGGCAGTCCTGCAACAAGCAGCAGTGTGGTGAAGCAATGATACACACTTATATGGTGTGGGAAAAGCAACTGTTCGATCAGAGCAAAATGCTTGAGTTGTCAAACTGACATTGGTTGAGTAAACTCTGTTTCTTCCACCTTTATTTCCTCCTGATTGATTTATCCTGTTCTTTGAGGGAACTCTAATCTGTCCACCCTCTGCTGCTCATTCAAAGCTGAGCATAATTTCATGTTATTGGCAGAGCAACAGTGCAGCAGTGATGTGAGACCAGTTCATGCTACATGTGTTTACAGAACCCACTGCTTTTTAATAGACGTCTGTCTGTCAATCACATGCTTCAAGACCCCAGAATCCAATCTGATGGCATGACAGCTCGATTATCTCTTTTCCACGCTGTTATAATAATAATAATAATAATAATGTCAGTACTAGCTACACTGTTTGATTGACAAATGATCTATGGAAAGTGCAGTGCAGAAAAACAAAAGCAACGAGTGCATCAAAGATGGAGACAGGAAAACAGAACGATGGGATTGATTAAAAAAATAGGACAGGTCAGTACATGATGGAATCATAAAAGCACCTGCCAAAATCACTATTGTAGCTCAATTTCATATTTTCCAGGAAAACTCACACTTTTTTTTTCATATGCTAACATGCACAAGGGTTTTTTAATCATCAATTAGGCTTTCAACACAATAAGCTAACGCAATGCAATGTAGCATTAGAACACAGGAGTGATGGTTGCTGGAAATGGGCCTCTGTACCTCTATGTAGATATTCTATTAAAAATCAGCCATTTTCAGCTGGAATAATCATTTACCACATTAACAATGTCTACACTATATTTCTGATTAATTCAATGTTATCTTCATTAAAACAACTGCTTTTCTTTATAAAATAAAGATATTTCTATGTGACCCCAAACTTTTGAATGGTATATATATATATATATATATATATATATATATATATATATATATATATATATATATATATATATATATATATATATATATATATATATATATATATATATATATATACATATTAGTGGTGGGACGCGATTAAAAAAGTAATCTAATTAATTACAGGCTTTGTAATTAATTAATCGCAATTTGCAGTTTTGTCAAATAGCAATATTTGACACAAGTGAAGTTTTTCAATTCAAATAAAATTGTGGTTGACAGTTGAATCAATGAATAGACATATACGTGTTTATAATTTAAAATTTATTTAAAAAAAGGAAAATGGGACATATAGAAAAAAGTGATTTTGATGACTTAAAGCCTGAATTTAGTTGTTTTTTTCACTGTATGGCACATAAAATCAGCATAAGTAGTTCAAGGAGCTTCAGAAAGTTGAAAATGCAGAGATTCTTCACCTTTTCTGGGTCTGATAAATGGTGTAATTTTGATGGTTCTTTTTATAGGAATATCAATTTTTATTCATGGGATTTTTTTATAAACAAAAAGTTTATAATTAAATTATGAAAAGAGATATTTTTGTTGTTTAGGTTATTCCTCCTCCAAGGAGGCAGAGCCTCGACAGAGTAAAAACTTAAACCACAAAAAATGTTTAATTTCTATTTATCTGCATTTTTCATCTGTCTGCTACATTCACAGATTACTGCAAATCTAAGGGCAAATTATAGCGATTTTATTCAACATTTTAAGACTTTCTTCTTCATGGCTACAAACAGACTTTAGGTTCATTACCGCCACCTACTGGGCTGGAGTGTTCATCAGAGTTACCAGTGTGCCAGAAATGAGGGAACTGAGAAGGGTGTAAATAATTGCGTTATTATTTTTAATGTGTTATTTTCGCTGTAATTAATTAATCGAAATTAACGCGTTACAGTCCCAGCCGTAATATATATATGTGTGTGTGTGTGTGTGTGTGTGTGTGTGTGTGTGTGTGGGTTGAAGGAATACAACCAGCAGCCAGCTGATAAATATTTGTGGGAACCATTTTGTTCTTATTAATATGCAATAACAATGTATTGAAGTAAACTTAAGAAAGACAGTATGGTAAGCAGAGCACTCAGCAACCAACGCTGCATATTTCTGCAGAATTACCACAAAGCCAGGCATAACGCACACAACCAAAGCCAGAAGCAGTGGCACTGTGGTAAAAATAAGCCAAATAAGGCGATTTATTAAACACACAGGACTTAAAAACCTAAAATAATTCCTAAGAACGCTATAAGAGGAAGCAGTGCATTCAAACTGAGATCAAAGCGTGTGAGCAACAATCCAGTATATGGCTTATCGTTGCTTGTGATCCACGGCTTCTCAGCCAAAGCACCTGTGTGTACATTTCCCAGAAAAACAGCCTCCGGGGGTGATCATTACCTCTCCTCTGGAGTAGCGGGGTGGATCGTTAGCCAGCTTCAAGGAAACACCACACTGTTAGCTCTCTGTATCTGGGGTCACGCCGCTGTTTGCTTTTGTTCTTGTCTAAGTCTAATCTGCTCTTTTTCAGACATTTATCAACTTCCAGCTGTCATCTTGCTTTTTTTTCTTTTTTCTTTTGGTGTCTTAGTGCTTGTTTAGATGGTAAAGCTGTAAATTTACAAGCGCGTTACATTACTGAACAGACAGGGCACAGAACACAGGGTGCAAAATCCTGCATTTTCCAGGCTTTTCCCCTGCATCTGTACAAGCACCAATCAGCTCTGCCCAGAGGAATAGTGGGTAATGTATGGAGGTGGTGGTTCTTATTAATAAGGACCATAATTACAGTTTAAGGAGGGGGAGCCTGGGCCGCCCTGCTCTGGTGAGCTTTGATCCCTTGAGGTTCAGTTTGTTCAGTGTTAAATGAAAACCTTTAACCTTGATATTCTCTTCTGCACCGTCATGTAGGGAGCTATCTGTGTTTCCTAAAATGTTTCCTGGAAAGAAATATGTACTCTGGTCTGGAAAAACAGACAGCGTTGTAAGACAGTTATTGTAGTCAACATTGGAGCTGTTATTGACTTCTCATGGAATTTCCTTGAAAATAAAAGGTGCATTTATATAAACCAACACTTAGAGAATGAAGATCAGATAACCAAACCAAAATAATAACATTAGTGAATTTTATTTAAATACATTATGGCATTTTGGGCCGAGGGCTTTGTCTCAAGACCTGTGTACTTCTAAAATCTTTACTATACTATCTTAAAATATGCATGAGAAATAAAAGTACATCTGCAGTGGCAGTAGCCTAATTGCTGTTACTTTTTCATTTCACCTGCCATATCAGTTTCCATGTGGTTTGTTAGTTTTCTTATTTTAACTTGGAAAAACGTCATCAGCAAAGAAGAACCAAAAGGGCTAAATGTGATTGTAAAATACATTCGACAACTTCATCATCTTCATAGCAGCCACTTTTGTTCAAAAGTTCCATATAATTAGCTCCTTTTTAAATTATTAGTATTTTAGTCATCTTAGCTTGAATTTTTTTTTACCATGAAAGAGTTACATTTTTTCTCTTTTGTCCTGAAAATGTATTTATACATTTAATCAATTGACGTCACAATTAGTTTATTTACTTTGAGATGTGGATTCTTTTTCTTCACAGGTGGAAATGCAATAAGAAGAAAACTGATCCTGAATAAAGTGGGATGTGGAGGATTTTTTTCTTTTTGATTTATTTATGAAATTATTTGAAATTGGTATCAGGTTAGAATTTGCATTAAAACTAAAAATGGTGCCAGCACTGACTGTAAACAGAGAACATCTGTACAAAACAGCTGCCAATGAGCTGTAACACAGATTAATCATCTTCTGCAGTAATTAAAAGGAATAGAGCTTCATAGTGGTCTGATATGATGCAGCACCAGCGAGTTCAAGGAGTAAGATGTCACAGTGTGTGTGAAAAATCTCTGCTTGAACTATAGTGTCAGATCCAGTGAGCGCCTGATAATAAGCGAGATCTACCTGCGGGAATCCATTCTCATTACTTTATACAGGATGGTGGACATAGCCAATACATTATTCATGCTTTCTGCAATATCTTATTGACCTCTGTCAAGGACATTTGGACAGGCATTCATCTTGACAAAATTGGCCAATCACAGCCTCCAAATTGGACATATGCAAAATGCAGAGGTGGAGTAGAGGGTTGAATAATGTGGCTCTCCGCTACACACCGCTGTGAGAATGAAATGTATGCACAGTGTAGCCTAATGATACCTGTCTGCAGCTAATGCAGCCTGAGAGACTTATAGCTGGACCACAGCTTTAACCTTTGACCTTTTCACATTTGAATGCTGCAGTGTTGTTCCTCGTGTCTGTTGACTTGAATGAATCCAGCGATTACAAACACTATGAAACAGACATCTGTGGTGACTGTGGTTGAAGCAATCACCATCATTAAATCTTTGATTTGTATTATTGATGCTGTTATTTGTGTTGTTGTGTTTGATATTGTGATGCTAATTGGGTTGAGAGTGATGTTGCTTTTGCTGCAGGTTAGTACTGTTATAATGCTTCTGCTCTTGTTGTTGCTCACAGGGAAGGTTGGCTGAAGTGCATTGTACTTCCAAAGACTAGAAATGAAGTTTTTTTTGTGATTTTAAAATAATTACTTCCTTGGCCCTGTTTAAGCCCTCCCCCCTGCCTTAAACAAATTTAGTTTTCTTTTATACTGCACAATCGCACCTAATTAACCATAAAATGCTGTTCTTTCGATTTTTTTAGATGTTTTTCTTCAGCAATTGTTGCAGGGGAACAGCAGTTCCTCTTACAATCATATTGTTTTTGAAGTGAAAAAAAAGAAAACAAGCACACTGCCAACAAAACAGAAAGATTACATCATTGCAGTAACTTTAGGGCTACCTCTGTGCACATTGCTTGATTAGGACACTTAAAACATCTCTGCTTTGCTCACACCTATGCTTGAAATATTTAACCACACAGCTGAACAGCAGGCTGCCATTTTAGTATTGAAAAGACCTGGAAGAGCCGCTGCAGATACACAGTTAATCCAGGTGTGCTGATGTAATGATGGCATGGTTTGAGTGTCTAGCTGTGACTGTGGCAGTTATAAGGCAGTGTAAGAAGACATCTGTGTTTCAGTACATTGCATGATATTCTTTACTATGAGTTAGGTAGACCTGAAATTCTTGCATCCTGCAGGTTGTTGTCATGATGAATATTAAAGTCTAACTTGACCGATGTTGTATATCAAAGTTTATTTAGGTGCATATGCGAAAAAAAGTAGTGTTAAATCTTGTCTTCATCAAAGGCGTATCATGCATGGCACAGTAGGAGAGCATTAGCAGCTCAACATGCATTCAAGGACATTATTAAGCTGTAGTTCACCTGTACTGTGGAAATGCTCACAGCCCGATATATAATCAGTGTACTTATTCATGCAAACGCAGGAAATTAGACTTATAGAGCAAAAATCCACTTTAACTGGCATTTAGCACTAGAACAACACAAGACATTAGCTCCTTTGTCCCTCTCAAGGTAGCTGCACAAGTCTTATGATAAATAGATAACTGAAGACTACAAACGACACAAATGTGAGAGTGTGGAGTTTGAAAGAAGTGAGCTTCCCAGGCCTCATTAGCCCACTTCTCAGCTCTGCTCAAGGCCACCGCTCCAAGCAGAATTTGACGCTACCATCCATCCATTATCTATACATCGCTTTATCCTCATTAGGGTCACGGGGGGCTGGAGTCTATCCCTGCTGACTTAAGGCAAAGGCAGGGGACACCCTGGACAGGTCACCAGTAGGGCTACATATACATACCAATAATCAAACTTGCATTCACACCTACAGACAATTTAGAGTTACCAATTAACCTCATCATGTTTTTGGATTGTGGAAGGAACCCACGCATGCACAGGGAGAACATGCAAACTCCATGCAGAAAGATCCTGGGAAGGCAGGGACATGAACTGGGGATCTTCTAGCTGCAAGGAGAAAGTGCTAACCATCAAGCCATTGTACAGCCCTTTGATTCTACAGGCGTAATAAATAAAATGTCCTGCCAAACTATTGGCCGTTTAGTTGTATTATCTGTAATGTAGGCTACATTGCTTTAAAAAGAAAAAAGAATGCAGGGAATTTTTTAATTACATCTGGTTTTACTGCATGGATTTTTCTCTCTGTGTTTGTTTACTTCCAATTTTACTGGAGAGCCAGGCTATACAGGTGGAGAGGCCTTTTAATTTTGTTGGTGTTGTTGAAGACACGTTGCTAATTTTTTGTCATTTCCACTGTTTGTCTATTCATGTTGCTGAATTATGTGCATTGGATGCAGCCTTTTCATTGTTGTCACCACTCCTGTGCCATGAGTTTTATTATGTCTCTGTTAAGATGTGTGTGAAGCATCCGGACTTCAAATTTTGTAGCTTCTCTACAACGTCATTCGTATTTGAAGCATTGTCTGCTGTCATGGTTACAACATTTTGTTCCATCAGAATCAGTTTTATTGGTCAAACATGGATACCCTTAATCACTGCTATTACCTCCCTTCACAGTTTCCACGACATACTTTATATTACAGACATGGATCTAAACTCAACTGTGAGGCAGCAGTTCTAGCTCAGTCTATTGTCGTTTTTCATTTTTTCTTTCCGAATTGTGTTTCAAGGCGTCTGGATGGCGTGGTGTTCGACTGCGGCTGTGACATCCGCTGGATCCAGCTGTGGCAGCAGCGAGGAGAGGCCGGGCTTAACATGCAGCAGCTGTACTGCAGGAACGGAGCCTCCAAGATACGACTGCACAACATGTACATCCACAACTGTGGTAAGAACAGGAGAGGAGCGAGCTGTGCTTAAAGAGGAGAGGAACAAAAAAACAGAAAAGGGATGAGGATGCAGTGGAAGAGAAAGGGAGAGAGGGAGGCAGCGGAAAGAAGGAAGAGTGGAAGAGCGACGGGAAAAGCAGTACAAGGAAAGAAAGGGTTAAAGGTGAAATAAAGGAAAGAGAAGAGGAACAGGGAGTTGAGGAAAAAAGGGGAGAAGGTGTGACAGAGTTCAGAGGGTGAATCTGATGTGAGGAGCTGCGTGCTGATTCTGACAGAGGCTGTAGACTCTGCAGTATTATCTCCTGGTGGTGACTCATTCCTGTGACATCTGTGTGTGTGTGTGTGTGTGTGTGTGTGTGTGTGTGTGTGTGTGTGTGTGTGTGTGTGTGTGTGTGTGTGTGTGTGTGTGTGTGTGTCTTGGTGGCTGAATGTGTGTCCCTTTGCTTCCTTTGTACTAATTTTATTACGTTAATGAAAGGTGATTAATTGATTTGGTGTGAAAATATGTAGACACCAGTGATGACAGATGTGTATTAACATGAACATATCCTCTGTGTGTGTGTGTGTGTGTGTGTGTGTGTGTGTGTGTGTGTGTGTGTGTGTATGTCTATTTGCGTGTGTGTTTTCAGACTTACCAGAGATCAGTGTGAGCCACAGCAGTGTGTTGGTGATGGAGGGTGACAACGTGACGGTGAGCTGCAACGGATCTGGTTCACCGCTGCCTGAAGTGGACTGGACTGTCAGCGGCCTGCATTCCATCAACACACACCTGGTCAGAAACACACACACGCTTATTGCAACAGCTGCAAAACAACACTACCAATACCAAACAGCAATTAATAGAAACGATGCAAAGATGCTTCTAATATTTGTTGGCCACTTTCATCTCTTTGAATCATCTGATCGTTTTGCAGCTCTTCAGTGCTTCCAGGTCCCCGTCCTTCAGATGTGACTTGAGGCTAACATGCTGCCATTAGGATAAAATAATTGTTAATTCTTATTCAAATAACCTGTTTCTGTGAACACAGTTTAACTATTGACTTGTTAATACTGAAGGTCATTATCTTGCCTTTTTTATTGTAAAAATCAGCATTCATGCAGCTGACTTAGTGCTGATAATAGGATTGCAGTTATATTAGTTACACAGGTAGTGTGTGAGAAACTGTCCCAGCATGCACTTGGGCAAGCAATTCATAGACTCAATCCACTTTTCTGATTTTTTGCCTAAATTATGTTGCACACTGTTTTTAATGGTCCTACATCTTTAATATTTGTTAAAAATTAGATATTATGATCTGCAAGAGTTGGGTCACATGACCAGCAATGGTTTGGTGAGTGTTTGAGAGTTTAAGGTGTATAAGCAACCCCTGCCACATTAGAATGCAAATTAGAGATTACCCATTTAAGTAGCGCTTCAAGTTATTCTTACTTACAGTTTGCACTAGGTTGCAGAATTTCCTCATCAAATTTTTTTGCCCCCGATCCAAGCCAAGTCATTTAATATTTAGTATCTGCCAATACTCCAAATCATTTTCACAGATAATACACAATTCTAGTATTGCAGATTAGCTGTACGAGTTGTCCACCAGGTGGAGTCTGCCACTGATTTGTACTGTAGAGACCAGAGGTGGCAGACGCTTACATGTTGGCCAGCAGAGAGCATTGCAGAGTTTTAGCCGGTAAAGGGGCACTAAGACACATTCTTCTGTGACACTTAATGACTTCAGACCCATGCAGATTCATTATGTTAATGCTTAAGTGGGTCAAAAATGACCCTGTGAGGTTGTTTTCTTGCAATATCTTTGCAATGAAAAGTTTTAATAATTTCATTTTCCACTTATTCCTCAAAAACATGTTTTTGATATCATTCTATTCAAATTTATAAATTACCTTTTATACTTTTAAAGAAATTGTAATATTTGTATAACTACCCAATCTCTTTATCACTGATAATATCACATAATAGGTGATGCAGTGCACAAATTTGGAGGAACAGAGTGTAGCAACAGCTAGAGGAAAATAATGAAAAAATGTCAAAAAATGGATGTTGACAACCTTCTATTGCTGTTCTGTGTAATCTTCTGCTTTTTCAATTATGAAAATGTTCAAAATCTGTTATAAAATGAAGAATGCACATATTTCAAACGTGAAATCAGTCTTGTGGGGACAAAAATACAATACAACCAAATAATACAAACTGCTATTCTTAACCAAAAAGGCAAAAATGGCATAAAAACACACAGATTTTTATACGGGTCATTTTTGACCCACTTATGCAGGAGTGTAGAGTCCAATCACTCACGCATCTAAGGGTTAAGCTGGGATCAAGTAGAATAGTGTTTCTATTGTTCATTAACGTATGTAGCTTTTGTGGTTGAAAGCGGTAGTTATGACAAGATAGATGTCCACTACACTCAATTTATCATCCTGATTCCAATACCAAAATGACATTCAAATAACAGAAACAAGTGTGTACTGGCTGAATCCTCAAACAAACAAAAAAATGATAACCTTCATGAAAAGCTGGGCATATCTTACCCTGTGCTCACACAGAAGAATGTAAGGACAGCCCCACTTTTATGAAAAGTACAGTGTTAAGCAAGCCTACCCTGCAATCTTATAGTTGTTTTCAACTGCCCCCTTTTGTCATGTGATCCCTCCTTGATGGTCATAGCTGTCTATCAAGACCCTGTTGACTGAAATAAATGTGGTTATACTACGAATAACGTTAGTTGCATGATTGGTGGGTTTTTCGGTGATAATGATAACACAGAAGGTGCAGTCTGAGTAGCCCATTAGCAGAGAAGCAGCAACATAGATTCACAGTGTGTATCTGTAGGTCAGCTGCATTTGTAAGCACTAACAATGAAAGAAAACCAACTTGAAATATAAAAATATACTTCAAGGGGCATCTGAGCGTGTAAAGAATGCAAAACCAAGCTGGACAGCTGGATCGACTGATTAGGAGCCTAAGTACATGAGATGGGTGACTAAAAATGAAACTATTGTCTCTCAAAAAGCAGCTTTAATTGCAGGAACAGTTTTCAGCAAAGTGACTGGAATATTTTTTTAAGGATTAAAGTCCCATTTTAATATTATGTTAAATCTTGAGAATCTCACTTTGTTGTATATTTTATTATGTACATAACACAATGTAGTTCATATATGTGGTTCACCTTCTGAAACAGCTTGGTCATGAATCAGGGAGTCACTAAGCCTGTCCTTTTGGACCTTTTAATTCAAGGACTTGTTGCTGACAACAGTTGCAGGTTAATTTTAAGTGGATGCTGACCAACCAAAAAATTCAGACTCATGTCAAATTGTGTTCCTTTAAAATAGTTTTTACTCCTTAGAACCAATTTTCCACTGACTGGATAGTGTTGAAGCACATTTTGATCTTCCTGCACCTCCAAACATAGCTTAACTAATTTGGAGATTGATTTTTTTTTTTTCTTTTTTTTTTTTTTGGTTCATGAACAGAGTGCTCTTGAAGATAGGGAGTCAAAAACAAAATCTTCACTCTGATCAGCTGAGTTCTAGATGTCATGGGTGATGTGCATAGATATAGGGAAACTGTCATACACTGAGGAAACACACACATAACTCACTTACTCATATACAAAGAACAATGTCCAAACTAAATGTGCTGTGTAGCTCTCTGATTAGCTATGAAGCATAGGATACCATGATGATCAACCCTTGTTCAGCATAAGCTACTTTTGTGTGAGAGGCCTGGGTTGAACCCAGAGTGAGCCGGTTAACTCACTAATCCCCCTCCCTGAGAAAGGCCCCAGGGACATCATAGCAATAACAACTGCAGAGATAAACAGAACGAAGAACAGCAGTCTCTGAAATTGCCATGTGGCTGTATTTGTCATCTGTGTCTTTAATGCTTGCAGTGACTTTACAGATGAAAGTTACCTCAGCCTCAGGCTTGATGTTTAAGGGTAGACAGATACTGTATCAGGATGAGTAAAGTGTTTGGGAGTGGGAGCCTGGCCAACTGAAGGAAAGAGGGTGGCATATGAAATGTATTCCCTACCTAAAGGTGAAAACTTGCAAGTTAATTAGTCCAGTTACTGCCAAAATTTACAGCATGTCACTCATTACATTCTCCCCGCAATGCTACACTTATGGCAGTAGGATCAGGCTAGAGATCAATGAAGTAATTAATTCCCACAGGTAATGTGTACTCTTTGGCTTCATTCTGTTTCCTTCCACAGGAGTTTAACCGATGAGTAATTAACTTCAATTCTAATTACGTAATTAAACATTTAAATCCCAGTAGTATAATGCTGTGTCTGTACAGTATACCCTCCACATACCTAAACATGTTTTTTTTATCTTTGTGCCTCTCACTCTTTTACCATAGTCTAATGTATATTGGCCCAACATCCACTCCATCAACCTGACTCTTTTCAACATCAGCCGAGACGACAACAACTTCCAGCTGACCTGCATTGCAGAGAACGTGGTGGGGATGACCAACTCCTCCATCCAGCTCAACGTACAGTGTGAGTCAGAAGTTTCAAATTACTGAATCTGTAGTGAAACACTGTCCAAGCCATGCAGAGGTGAGGGTTGAAGCCAGTGGACACAGTAACTCGAGACCAGTGACAAACAATTCAAATCTGCATTACGCATACTACTTACCTTGCTGCTAGAATTTAGGCATTGATACGAAATTCTATTCCCTTAAAAGTCCCGTATGTGCCCCTTTTCAGCAAATTAATAACAATCTCACAGTCCCCAAGGTGTGTCCACTGCAGAGATAGTTCATTTCACCACGACTGTATTTTCTGGTTTTAGTCCTGTCCTACATGGGCTGTTTCAGTATCTGTAGGTTTAAAAGCAGCTGAACTCCTGCTGCCCACACCCCCTTCAGGAAAAAGACTATCCTTGTGTCTGTGATTGACATTACACAACAAAACAGTTGACCACAGCAGTTGACAGATGTAAATGACTGTAAGACCAGGATTTTCTATCACTTCTAACTTTCTCTCTGAGCAATCATTTGACAAGAACGTTTGTCAGACAATGCAGCAGTTATAAAATCTGCATTGTAGTTGTAATGGAAGCCTTAGCTTGGAAATGACTTTGCAGTGACTGCTGGTTACCATGTATTGTTAATGTATTTGTTCTGTTGTCTGTCGGCAGAAAAATATGTAAATGAAAGCAGCTTTATTAGAAATTTGGCTGTACTGTAGTCTGGAAGCAGTGAGGTTGACAGGATTATACAAAGTTAGAGCTAAACAACTTTTGGTTTGTGGTGATGTTTAGCACTACATAGCATTATGTAGTCAGATTCTCACTGACTTGTAAAGCTGGGAGGCTATCTACATGTGGAGCTTGAGGAAAGGCAGGGGTAAGCGTCTGCTTAACTTACCCATCTTTACTTTATCCCTCCAAGTTTATATCAACCACTAAACACACAGAATAATAGATTTTAACCATAAGGGACTTTTAATGAGAAAAACTCTGTAGTGCTTTACCATTTAGAGTTCATTAATGCTGCCCATATTATGTGAAGGTAAGTATGTTTAGCTATTTTTTTAAATGACACTTTAAATTTACATTGCTATTTCTGTTTCACCAAAGTTAATTATGGGGCATTTGGAATGTAATATGCATTTTGTTGAATCTAGCAGCTTCTCCTTATGTGTACACACACTGTAGAGAAATATCACCCATCAACACTAACAACAAAAATCTCTTGACAGTGAAAAATAGAACTCTGCACAACTGGAAAGGATTCTTTTTTTGTAATATGTAAAAGGATGTTAGCTTAGGCATAAGATGAATGTTGAGTAGAATCATCCTTGGTTTGAAGTTTAGTTTTAGCCCCAAGGTAATAATTAACCTCATTGTCAGGATTTCACTTTGCATAGTAGATAATGTTAACGTTAATCACTATGATGTCAAATGTTAAGGAAACTGTGGTGCTACAGAACAGAGTTTATTAATGAGACAAATGCCCCAGTTGCACTTTTGATTAACATGCACTCTGTATCCGGATAACCTGTCTGAACAAGGGAAATGCATATTAATGTGTTAAAGGTGTAAATGCAATCAGAATGCACTGGCAATCAGTTCCATACCCAGCATATCAGGAACAACACACTAGCCTGCAAAGCTTTAAAAAAAAAAAAAAAAAAAAAAAGAGAGATCTGTTGTGTTCACCTGTGAGATTCAATGCATCTGGTCTGCTGGAAATCCATCTGAAGAAGAAGAATATGTTGAGAGCTTATCTGTACATGTCTAGTGTGAGCATTCAAGTTGTTGACTGGTTAGTCAAATGTACAGTGTGAGCACAAATGCCGTAGCACTGAGATCAAATCAAACTGTGGACACAACTGAGATGATGAGAATAAATTGTAATGGTGTAAATTGAAGGTGACCCCTGGATCAGACATCAGTGTCCAGATAATGAATCCAGATGTGTTATTGTCAGGTGTTAATGGGGTGTAAAAGTCATGCTAATGATTCTGTGGGGCTGTATGGAGGCTGAAAATAATCTTTTCTTGCCTTAAAATGGCTTTGATGTAACACTCTACACTGCTGTTTTCAGAAAAAAATGTGTGGATCGACATTATCCCTGCTTACAGCAGCTCGAGCACACCAGTTCATCTACAGCTCTGCTCAGACACAGTAAAACTGTTCTCCACTACACACTGGAAAGTTGTCATTTCGGAGTAATTTGGCAAATCCATGGTCAAACTTAAAAACCAGTATGGAAGAAGAACGATTTTTTGAAAAGCCCCATTTTGTAGGTAGACGGGAATCACTCTTCAGTTTTGTTATATATGAAATCTCAAGTCTGAATTAATGTTTTTGATTCTGTCATCAGTACAAAGCAGTTTTAAAGTGGAAATTTTGCTCTACAACATAGGAAACATCATTTGAACACGTTATCAAACTAAAACCTTGTCTTTTATTATCTTAATTTTGGGCAAATATAGTGTTCTTAATGTTCAACATCTTTATTTTAGTGTGGCAGCATCTTAACATTCGGGAATTAGCACTAAAACAGAGTCAAGCTAAGGTTAATGGGAATGCCATTAACTTACAAAGTAAACTAAAGTCATGGACAAATTTTGGGGCTAGTATGATAACCCAAGGTTACAGTAACATCAAAATTATAACATTTTGAGGCAAACGTGACTATCAGTACCCAGTTTCATAGCAATCCAACCAGTGATAGTAATGACACATTACTAAATGCTAAATAGATGTCATGCATATGCAAGTAGGGAAGTCAGCGGATCATTAAAAGTCTTAATACATTTTTTTTTCAATCTGTCATGTTGTTCTCCCAGTAAAGCAGACAACCCAATCAACTATGCTCTAACAGACATATCAGCACTTAAGTCACCACATTAGTAATATGTCTCTCAATCGTTATGTCTTGGTTATTAAATCTTATTTGTCAAGGATGCTCTAAATAAGACTCAAATGCTTAAAATGTGAAATGATGTTGCTCTGTTGTTAAAGGCATTAATCAGTGATGCCTGGTGGTGTAGTGATCACTTGGAATTACATTATGTTACCTACTACTGAGCAAGTGGCTCATCCACATTAGAGGCCATCACCTGTTCAGGAGGCTGCCATGGTTTTGGTAAAAATTTGGCATAGTTTGGTACAATTAATCCAGCATATCAAAAGACAAGCCTGTTTCTCTACATTATGCAACTCCTACAGTCGTACCTGTTTAGGAAAAGATTGTGCTCTTACTTTATTGCTGAAAAAGTAATTGCTGAATTGAAAGTGTAAAAATGATCCATTAATAAAAATGCAAAGAAATGTGGAATTCCTCTCTAACTCAATCAGGCAGAGCAACAAACAATAAATTGCATTACAAAATACTGATTTAGAATCTCGTGGGTACTGTGCAAATGCTTGGAGCCAAGAATGCTTAGTAGTTTTCTTTTGCATAAGATGTCTTTCATGGCAACTTTGATGAGTTTATGTTGGGAACTGAAAAATGTATTGTGTATTAATGGCATAGGCAGTCTGAGGGAATAATTTACAAAAAGGAAAAAAAAATCTCCTTTATCAAGCAGAACAGCCAAATTATGCAGGTACATTTGGAATGCAATGAGGTGTTGCACAGTTACAAACCAAGTGAAATTGATGTAGCCAATTAGCAAGTATATACCCTCCAGCCCACATGAAAGCTCAGCCTTGATCTGAGCGGAAAGAGAAAAGAAGAAAAAAACTACCCTCAGCAATGATAAAGCAATGATTTGGTAACCATCAGAATGTTCTACTAATATCCACACCATGAATTACAGTATATACTTGAGTGCTTACATAAGTTTACCCAGCAGATTGGCCCTGGGCAGATTTGGGACAGACTTTATTCAACCAATATTTATCAGAGGTACCTGACACTTTTCTTATTGTAGCAAGCTTCCTCTTGTAGAGCACAATCTATTGTAGCTGTTTGCAATGCATCACGCTGCAGGACAGGGGAGATTTGTCACCAATTCAAACACTCCCCACTGGAGCAGAGCTGCTAAGGACCATGCGAGAATGACAGATTGACTTTGCAACATCTAGTCTTCAGGGCTTCCTCCATCCGGACACTCTATGGATGTACATCTCCAGGCATTTTTTTCCCTGTTGACACTCTGCTGGTGCTGCAAATTAACTTATTAATTTTTCACCACATGCTCTGATGGTAATTACATTTCCTCCACTGTGCAGCCTATTGTCTCTGGAAATGTCATAAAATAGCTTAAACTGCTGCTCTGATTAGGGAGTAATCTGATTGACAGCGAAATTACCAGCCGTCAAGTGACATTCTCTGCATTCAAAGCTGAGTTCCCTATTTTAGTGAAACCGTAATTAACCACAATGCAAATTCTGTAGGGCCATTGTTCCGTTGCTGTCTGGAACAATAGCAGCTCTACAGCAGTGTGGACTCACACAGTGTACCATGTTTTCCTCTTTTAGTCTTGTTGGCAAGGTGTATCTCTCTATACAGAATGTGTCACCAACTTACACCTGGGTTAGTAGTTCTGTTCCCTGCGTGGCTCTACAGGTGAAGCAGGGCATAGTGTCTAATTAGAGTAATTATTGAAGAAATGATGCGATTAAATCCATCCGCAGACTCTACATGGAACTGTGCTGCTTCTGACAGTTTAAAATCTTAAACACAATGTGGTTTCAGCCCAGAGAGAATATATAGGAGCATCTGTCTTGTGAAGCTGCTGCCTCCTCTGTCACCGCCAGTCATGATGTCCTATCTGTAGTCTGGCTGAATTATGGCGTTTGAAATACACCACCAATGTTACCACTAGATAACACTGCACAACTAGCCTTGTACTCATTGTTCTCACTGATCAAAGGCATGTAGTTCTCAAAGCTTGTCATCTGTTTTAGCGCCACGAGGACACCATGTTGGTATAGACCAATGCAGAGTGTCGTAATGACTTGTATTGACCGAGGCTGGGCTGACAGCCACGCTCGGGGGAAATGGATCGGTCCCTAACTGTCCGTCAACAAGAGAATTTCATTTTTTCCTCCTTGTTTTCTCCCTCTGTTTATGCTGCACAGCTCTATAGATGCCCTCACTTCACTCCTTCCTCCTCTGTCTTTCTTTACTGCCATCTTTTCTCTTTCTTCCTGCACTCAAAATCACAGCTCGGCACACGCCCCCACACCAGCCTGTTCACACATACACAATCCTTAGCCTTTAGTTCAGTTGAATGACTTTATTGTCACTATTGTCTGTCACCAGAGCCATTTATGAAATGACAGCTTTCACACACCAATAAATAGTTTAATCATGTCTTTACTGGGTGATCATTTGGTTTGAAAACATGAACTATCAACGGCAAAGCGGAAACTTTTATTATCAATTTATCCAGCAATCATTTCAAATTAATTAGTCACAGTCTATCACTGTCGGTTAATGATAAAGCACCGTTGCAGTGTTTACAATTGCAGCAGGGTTGTGCTCAAATATATCTATAGCTATTTTGTACGACCACACTGGAAAACCAATAGAAATGGATGGCATACAGTCTCTACTGGAGGGGATTCATGGTGTTGATAGCAGCTCCTCACTTGAACAGTGACAGAAATAGGCATGCAAAGAATAAAATGGATGGGAGCATGGGAGAGAAGTTTAAACCCTGCTTCCTTTCTCACCTCCTCACAACTGGTCAGTCAGGACATGAGCCGGGTGTGAAAGTGACACTGGATAGGTGTAAGGAGAGGGGATCTCACTGCTTGACAACCTGACAAGTGGTTCTGAAAAAGCAAAATGCGTATTTTAGAAATGCTGTTCAATCACCAGTGACAAACCACCCATGCAAAACCCTAACCTTATTTTGGCTCTGCCTTATACAAACCCAGTTCTGTTGGTAAACTTCCTGGACAAGATCCCCAAGCAACAGTGGTTTGACGACATCAGAATTGCCTCTCTTGATGTGGTTCCACTGATTTTATCAGAAGAGAGGTGATAGCCACCACCTCCTGCTGTAAAACCTCCGGCAACTCAGAAGTGGTTTGTTGCCCTAGATGAAGGATTTTAAGTATCGCTGAGTCTTGCTCAAGAATAAGAATAGACAGGAGTAAGAGACTGAAGGGCAGATTGATACCAAAAGAATGAGATTGCAAATACGAGTGACTCCGACATCCGGAGGGAGCTTGGAGTAGTCATTGCTCCTTTGTAGACTCAGAACGCACAGGAAAGTTTATATATTTCACTGAGCGTCAGAAGGCATTGTGGTCCCGCAGGAGGAACTGGAAAACATCTCTGGGGAGAGGGACATCTGGACTACCTTATTTCGCTGACTGCTGGGGAATCTCACGACGGATGAGAGGATTACAGAAATCTTTGCTAGCAGCATGGCAGTGTTGGTCTGTCCTTGGGTCCAGATTGGAATATTTCTGTGGCTGTTAAGTGGATTGCCATTAAACATTGTACAGACATTCATGGGTCCTCGAGGATGAATTCTAAATACATTGGCAAAGTCCTGACTTTTCTGTCTTTTTTAACAGATTACAATGGAATTAGCTTCTGACTTTTGCATGACCCCTTAGCTTTTCATGCTGACTTGCCTTAGTATATAAAATTCCTTGTATAAATGAACTTACCTTGCATATTTATGACTCATTGCATTCCCATCAGCCTCAGGTGTTCTTTATGTTTCACTCTATTTACTCAATATTAGCATGCTACAACGCTGAACTAAGATGTTGAACATGGTAAGCAGTAAACGTGCTAAACATTTGCATGTTTACATAGTTACCATCTGTTAGCATTTCTTAAAGCTACGTTGCATCTGAGTACAGCATTACAGTGATGTTAACGTAGCTGTACTGTACATCACAGGTTTTTCCTATTGTATCAAAATGACACACGCTAAACCTGGACGCAGTATAATTCTACAAGAGAGCTGACATACAAACTAGGGGGCAATAGGAGGCATATGATACAATGCACATAGGGTGGTTGGTATGGTGCAGTTACTGTATGGGGCACAGATAAACATTTGCCTAAATGCCTCCAAACAGGTTAATTCACACATGCAAGTCCCCATTAATTCATTTTTAATTAATAAATTACTTTATAATCCTTAAAACCTGACAGATGCACGTTGTGTCCAAATTCACATCACATATTTTGGGTAGAATTGCTCTTGAAGTATTAATTTCAATATGTTGGGGCACATACCAAATTAAACTTCTTGACCTTTACAATGATGCCCGATACTTGTCTGTGTGATGAAATGTGGTGAGTAAAATCATTTTGTATTTACATCAAATTTAATCATAGTCATGATCTGCTTCCAGCCTGCAGTCCAACATCACACCCACCACTCTAGTTTGAATTTCTTGTGAACCCGTGCACGGATATAGAACACACACCACAAGGGAGAGCATAACTTTGTAATAATGCTGGTCACATATTACAGATACAGATCAAACTTCTGTAAAGTAATAGAGCTTCTTTCCTTTGTATGAAAAACAAACACAAAATAATAGATTTGCTTTTCATAGCAATGGAAGTAATATCATCAAATGATGGAATATTGTGATAGTGTAGAATTTTCTTTGTACAGGTGAACAAGATATTAAAAGTAGAGTTTTAAAATAGGTAGTGAAATTACCCTGAAATACCACATGAGTTATAGGTTTCCTTACCCCAGAGCTGCACAAGAAAACATGTAGTGTTTAGTAGCA
Organism: Amphiprion ocellaris; assembly: GCF_022539595.1. Taxonomy (NCBI): domain Eukaryota; kingdom Metazoa; phylum Chordata; class Actinopteri; family Pomacentridae; genus Amphiprion; species Amphiprion ocellaris. The sequence goes on along the minus strand of NC_072766.1, from coordinate 24,554,413 downwards.
CATTGCATGAAACAACAAGTGAGGCATCATTGGAGCAGCTGAATGACAGCATTAGCACACAACCCTGAGATAGCTGCATAAATAGGATTGCTTGTACATGCCAGGAAACTGCAGGCTGCATTTAGACCCAGCAACAAACAAAGAAATGGTGTATCATGAGTGTGTGTGCATATAGGCAGTTGACGTGGTGGGGTAGGTTGGGGGGCAGCTGGTATGTAGAACAGACACAGAGAGAGACTGCCAGGTAATACCATCTGCCAAATATTTCCTTTTGATGATGTAGCAGCAAGAGTGACTCATTGCGAAGACAAATCAGAGGATGAATTGTTTATGGAATGTATCTGATGGTATTAAAGTGATAAATTGCCTCTCAGCTTGGCGGCATTGTGGATTCAGAGGTGTGTAACTGCATGTCAGCAAAGAGAAGCTCTGTGCTTGTTCATATAGAGGAAATTCCTTTGTCTATTTCAAGCAAGAGGAGTCCCTCTTTCTGTTTGTTCCCCTCACTGTCCCATGTACTGCTGCAATATGTAACACGCAGTAAAAGGCTCATTGCCACTTGCAGGCAAGAAACCTGTTTCCTAAATGTCATCTTTTTCAGAACAAGACTGCAGTGTTTAGTCTGCTGCTGCATTTTTTAAGGTTATACAGAGAATTAAGAAAGGTTTTCACCAGCCCTAGGGTTGTGGAGCTTTCTTGATGCAGTGTTTTTTGTTTTTGTTTTTGTTTTTTGTAATACTACATTTAACAGAAAAACAAGCCACTGATAAAGGTTTTAAAAGGGACAATAAGACTTTTGGATGATCTGCTTTCTCCTCTTTCCTTCATGATCTAAATGAAATATCCCTGTGCCTCAACTGTTGCTCATCTCTTTTTCCTAACTGCAGTTCCCCCAGTCATTCTGAGACTGGCTGAGCCTGAGCAGCGCCTTGATACCTGCATTGAATTCACGGTTCGGGGATACCCGCATCCCAAGTTGCGCTGGTTCCACAAACAGAAGGAGATTCTCCAGAATGACTACATTCGAACGGACATGGACTTCTACCAGGACTATCTCGAGGGCTGTCTTACCTTCCAGAACCCGACACACATCAACAATGGCAACTACACCCTGGAGGCCAGCAACCCTCTGGGAACAGTCACTAAGACAGTATATGGTCACTTCCTGGTTGACCCCAATGACAATGGTGAGTGATTAACTTCTTCATGATAGCTATTGTGATTGTGGGTGATAAGTGACACTCTGTTGGCATCTGGCAGCACTGATGCTTCCTTAATTACAACTGTGAGTATACTCATGGGTAAAGTGTCATTGCTACAAGGCTGACTAGCACATTTTTACTGCTTGGGCATTTCCTTGATTCTTCAGGATTTAAATAAGAATCAAAGCACAGGAGAACTGACGAAATACTGCCAAGTAATTCTCTGATTCCCACAAGCGCTACTATGGCCTACTTTTTGGGAGCAAACATCGAGACTGGAACAAGTCTTCGACCAGTTGAATTTCTTGTTTTAACTACCTGTTGTATGAATTCCAGGTTCCCTTCTAGGTGGGGGAACTATTGGGAGCTCTTAGTTTTTATTAAAATGTTCCTTCACAAGGTGCAGGCTGTGCAGCTGATCCCTGCTGGCTGGCTAGCCGCCAGGGTTCATCCACAGTTCAGCCAGGTAGATTGTTCACTTTCAGTTCATGCTGAGTTCACAGGGAGGGGGAATAAACCCACAAAGACTGGCAAATTTCTCCCTATGGTCAATATTCCAAGGTTAATACCTTGTGTCAATTTATTGACATAATGTGACTTTCTCTGTCTTTTCTTTTGCAGACACAGTGGTAGTAGGTGAGTGTTCCTATTTTCAAATGTAACGCTGCTGCTTTTTATTTTTAGCTTTTTCTTTTCTTTTTTTATTGCTTGTTTGTCTGGCGTCAGTGTGCGCACACACGTAAACACACCCCTTATTGCTGAACTACCACTCTTGAGCTAGTAACCATGGAGAAATTTGTTCACTTTGTGTTGCAATGCAAAACAAGAAAGATAGTATTGCTGCCTACTTTTCTGTATTATTAATTTCAGGTTGGCTTTGCTAAACAATCTGAACTATTATTATACTCCATACCTTACTCAGGGGCATTCCAGGCTGTAAAGTGAGAGGGCGCAGAATTTACCTTCCTTGCTTCGATCACACACCCCAGTCAGAGAAACCAACTTGCAACCCTTCAGGGTTTTTTCGAGTCATTTGGGTTAATGCTGAGTCTTTACAGTAAGCAATATTTTATTCCTCACACAGTATTGTGTTACAGACCATTTAGTTTAAGGCCTTTAAACCAAACTAGTGTCCTCTCAGTGGCTCATGATTTTCAAAATCAGCAGACACTTCCCTGTCTCTTCTCATTTTGTGAGGTCTGATGTCCTGCTCAGTACATTGCCATACAGTGTCATATGAGCCATCTTGCCTTGTGACATTCTGATTCTGCTGCTACATCAGCAGCTGCGGCCGAATAGCTGGACTCTAATGTCTTAATAGGCTCTTTGTTAAGCCCCGATTTCAGACGGTCCAACTGCATCACACCTCAGTTCTTCCTTCTCAGACATCTCTTCTTAGGCTTGTGTCAATGCAGGTATTTTTGGTTAGAAGAAGGCTTTATTTTTATTACAAATACATTACAACACTGTAAAATTCTCTTTCTGCATATCCCAGTTGGGGTCAGAGAGCACGGTCAGCCATAATAAGACGCCTCTCGAGCAGATAGCTCTTGAGCCCCCGACTTTTGATTCGTAACCCAGAACCTCAATTGTGAATCCACACCTGCCCTTGATGGTAGGGTATATAGCAGTGCTTCAGGCCCTCCTGCTCAGACGTAAACTAATTTATTTTACCTTAGCAGTCCAACAAAATGTGTTTCTGAATAAATTTCAGGGGAGAAATAATCAGTCCATTCGCCGACTTTTGGAAGGCAAGAACACTTCTGCACTTCCGGTTTCTGCTGCCTTGTTGTCCGTGCCTCAGGCTTGTGTGTGTGAAAGACTGAAATGGACCAGAAAGCCCAAAATAACTACATATGTAGGCAGCATTAGTCGAATACTACTAACAGGCTTGAAGCATTGCCAAGAAAGCAGTAGCAACCAGAAGTGCAGTAGTGCCATTGCCTTATGAAACCCAGGACAAATGTGAACAAAATTAGTGTACATCTAATACAAGTGAAGATTCAGCAACTAGACTGATTATTTTTGGCCATAAAGAAACCCTGCTATTTGTGTTAAAACCCCATCAGCTCACAGAACTTGGTCCTCAGGATTGAGAACTGCATCATTCTGGCCAGATTTCAAAATTACTAAAAAAGCAACATAACCATCAACCAGCTGAAGACATCAAATTTTATCAGCTATAGCCAGCATGCAAACAATATTAGCTACGTACTGTAGGTAATGGTATCTCTAGGAATTGATTGTGAAAACCACATACCACTGTCTTTTTAATGTTTCAATCTGACTCCTTTAAAACAAGAACCATGTAGAAGGATATCAGAACTCGACTGTAGATGATACTGTGCTATTGTACTTCTATGCGCTAGTATTGGTGTGAAAGTGCCAAAAATATAGGAGATAACTAGTATTTCATTTGTTGTTTTGTTGCAAGAGAGCAAGCACATGAGGGGTTTGATTATAGACTTCATTGTAACCATCTCCCCAAAATTATGCTCCTATACAACTAAACTGCAGTCTCATTTATGTTTTGAATGAAACATATTTTTAAAGGTAAGACTGTGATACAGAACCACAAAGTTTGCATAAGGATGTGGGAGGGCAGATGGTGGCTGCAATCATGGTAAGCTTTACTACGTGATTAGATTTAGGAAAATATCATGCTTTGGTTGAAACTTTCACAGTAATATTGATAGTACATTTTTGCAGCTTGGAGATTTAGGAAAATAGCCAGTTGTTCCACAAAAAGAAGCTTCTCCTCCATTTTCTGAGTTAACATGGTGATGAATCCTGCCTCATCTAATATTTGAGTGACAATAAAAGAAGAACATGAAATGGCATAACCTAATATGAAACATATTGATGATGCATCACAAATGTAACCCAAGAGAAAATGCATTGATCTCAAATTCATAATACAATTGATAATACAGTTCAGAAGCATGTAGAAATGTAATTTTTGCTAGACGGGGCTGTTCATTGTTTGTAATTTTATTCTTTATGTTTGTCCTTTAATGCCACAACAAAAGATTTTAGGATGAGGGCCAATGATTATATTTAACATGCTGCAAAGACATCCTGCTGGAGTAAGCAGGAGAGCAGTAGTTATGTCAACCGAGACAATCAAGCTTTTAGTCAGTCTCTAACTGGAATTGTATCAATAGCTCATTGTGCATAATGCTGGTCCTGTATCCCCCTACCTAGCCAGCCACAGCGTAACAAAGTGAGTTCCCCCTGTTAGCTGGTGATGTGTGAATGTTTGGGAAGCAGTACTGTGTAAACGCAGTGATATTGCTGGACCGATGGCTTTGGCCCGCTCTCACACTGCATCGTAAATGTCCTGTGTGTGATGTGTGGTTTGGCTTCAGGCTGTTGTGGCAGACTCTCAGTTGACGGCTTAAACAAAGTGGGCCGATCTGATCTCTGACCTTCATCAGAGGCTTCTTCCATCTCCATATGAGGCCATTCTTTCTAATCAGCCATGAATTATAAAGCCGCAGCACGGCCCGGGATGGAGACGGATGGATGCTGACTGTGGGGCGAGCTGCGTGAGGCAGGCCTCATGTTGCCCATACATGCACACATTCAGGCAGCTTTCTGGGAGCAAGGCAGGTGAAGGAGAGATGTTTAGAGTGTGAAGCATTATAGCAGCGGTGTGTGAGGGAGTTCAGCCGTGCAGAGGAGACTGACAGGCTGACTGATACTGACACTGCTGAGGAGAGAGGAGGGCAGAGGGAGGAGAGGAGACAGGGATGAAGGCTGGGAGGGAGGGATGCAGAGATGGTAGTTAGGACACACACTCACGCTTCAGTCTGATGTGTGTGTGTGTGTCAGAGCCAGTGGCAGCCAGTCTACCATGTGGCCATTAATTTGCCCACAATTACTCTCTGATGTCCTGGCTGGAGGCTTCAGAATGGAGCTTCCCTCATATCAGTTCATTTTGTTTCATGGCTTCGACTCATGACACTCTCCAAACCTCTGCTGTTCGCTAAAAGACGTGTTTGTACAGGTGTGACATGTAGCATTTTAACATCAAGAAATGAGTACTGGAGACTGTAGAGTTCTGTTACCTGACTCAAATCAAGCAGTTCTGAAAATTAGATTTTTCTCAGAAAGGTGTGAGTTAGTGTGACGCATTCTTTAGCTGAGTTTACCTAATTTGATATTTGGTGCTCAAGGCTGTATGTGCTTCTTTTCTGCTTGTATCGTTATGTTTAATTCTAAAGCAGCTTGTTTTAAGTATTCTGCTTTTCTTAGGTACAAGCACAAGCATACATTTGTACAACAGTAATAAAAATTCCACTATCTCTATTTTTGCTGTTTCCATCTGAGGCTTGAGTCTGACTGAATAGCAGATCTCAAGCTTCTGTAGGAGCCATTTCAATATACATTCAAGGCTGTGCAGACTTCTAACTGAAAGCCTTTTATCAGCTACGAGACATAAAAATGGGTTGTATGTCAATATTGTCTCAAGGTTTTTATGGCACTACACAAGGAAGGCAACACTCTTTCTGTTTGTGTTAATCCACTTGGAGGAGAGCAATTTCAGTCCATGTCAAGAGACTTAACATTTATTCAGTTCTCTTATTTTTCAAGAGTTTTTATAAAAGGAGAGATGCACAAATGAGGAAAGTACCAAAGGATATTTTCAACTAGCAATGAGCCCTATCTGAAAATATTAATAAAGCCATTTGTGGAGATGCAGAGAATATGCTCTCAATTATGTACATTGGAGAGCACATTGGGTCACCTAGTGCTAGTCTGCTGGACTGTGCATTGACTGGTGTAAATGTTACACTTATTTAATGGGATAATTAGTGCATAAACAAGTTCCTGCAGTGGGATTGCACCACTGTAGATTGAAAAAAAACCCCACCTCATTCTATCTGCAGTATTTTGTGCTCAAAATAAATCCTCCCTAAGAATACACTGCATGAAAAAAACGAAGCTTGAGACCAATATACACATTTACTATAAAGTAGCGTGGGAGTAAACCACAATCATTAAAGGTTTGTTCCTTTCCTCAACCACTGATGTTAGCTTCTTTGCTTCTGTGTTGCAGATCCGCCGACTGATGGTGATTCAGGCCGACCAGATGAAGATACATTCGGGGTGAGTTTTCTGCTTAATGATGTTGATGAAACAGCTGCTGAAGATGGCGCCCCTGGTCTCAGCAGAGAGCTGCTGTGTGTTTCAACACAAACCTAAACTGCTTTTTATTTTTCAAAAGACTCTTGTAGGGAGGCTGTACTTTGCCTTGACATGCATCCAGAGGCACAAAAAGACTCCAAACACAGCAAACAGTGTAACAAAATTGTATGTCTGGACACTAATGATGTTGATAGTGGTCATCCTGCAGTGGGTGATGCTGTTTTAAAATGTTATGTAAGATGAGGATTTTATAAAGTCTTCTCCCACTGTACTTCAGTAAATTGAACTGCCATTGCAGTAGATGGAGCTGCCATTACTGGGCTGTTAATAGATTTTTTCTGCGACAGACATTTTGACATATGATAGCAGGAGAAGCGCAGGTGTAATTAATAACATTAATAATAGTGGCTGTCAGTGAGGTGCGACAGTTTCCTGGGTGTGTGCGAACTGGCTCACTCACATGTCATGCTGGGATACCAACATGGACGTGAGCCATTGTTAGTGTAATTAATGACATCTGTGCTTTTCTTGCTATGACCAGTTCAAAATGCCATACAAAAAAGCTACGTTAACAAACACACCGTGCAGAAAATATTAACATTCACATCTATGAAGCGCTCTGTGTCACTTTTACTGCACCTGCTCATGCTGGCAGATTCACCACTTGTAATTTCTGAAACATTCTGTGATGCATACAGTGATAGACAAAGACAAGCTTCTCCTGTTAGCCTGCAGTTGTCAATTCTGCAGTGAAATGACGGCTGTTGCTTTCAGACTCTATTGCGCTAATGTAAGCTCTCTGAATTGGATGAAACTGCTGTTTCTGGCTGACTTTTTAATGTTTCTCGATAGCTTGTTTTAAAATGAGAGTCCTGAAAAAGAGGTTTTTAGTAACGCACTCTACGACTATATACTGATGTGGTGCTGCAAAGCTGAAGTTAAAACTAAAAGTCAGCATCCATACCATCATGAGCTGATGATCCCTTTAGAAGTCACGTTATTGAATATTTCAATCTTAGCATTAAAGGAGAAAACACTTTAGGATGAATACTAAACAGTCTGTTTGGCACATGTATACCATTGTCTGTGGAGAACTCACTGGAGTCACTGGAGTGTAAAGCTGCTGATGTTACCTACTAGCTCCCACACTGTGGGCAGATACGTAGTTAGTTGTCAGAATGCTCTTTATCCTTGGAAACAATACTTTTCTTGGGTGTTTTCACGTCATGTAGACGAGAACATAATGAAAGAGATGGGAAATGGGAGTGTTCCCACCACTGGACAACTCAAGCTGCCAGACTGCAGCTGTATTAATCAATAAACACAAACCAAACAAAGCAGCAAAACACAAACATCTACTACATTTTCTCAAAGAACATCCGCGACCTAGCAGGGAGATTGTTGGCCAAAACACAAATATTAACTATATTACAGGAAGGTTTTCTGGCAGAATCGAACATGTGAGAGTTCAGTACTGTGTTTGAACATTAATATATAAATATACAGTACCGTTCAAAAGTTTGGGGTCACCCAGACAATTTCAAGTTTTCCAGACTACATATATATATATATATATATATATATATATATATATATATATATATATATATATATATATATATATATATATATATATATCATAGATATGTTGAATTCAACTTTCACAAATGTTATTACAAGTAGTACACTTGTAATATGAATGGTCTATTAGGTACTTATTCAGACACACAGTTGCAACTTGCATTAGAACAAACTGTAGAAAAACTTTGTTAAAATGTATCCTTATTCCTTTGTCTTTGCCTGCCACAATAGAAAACATCAATGTCAAAGAACAGTCAGTGTTTTCACCTTGTAAGTCTGTCTGTGTGTTAGTGTGTGTCATCATGGCAAAATGTCATCCTTGAGAATACAAAGGGGGTTTTGAGTACTTTGGCAGGTGTTTATTTGTCTGTCTGTCTGTGGTCAGATTCTGTTAATGCAAAAGAGTTTCAATCATGCAAGATACAGTCGGGAAACTTTACAGGCATGTAGTTGACATCAAAATGACGGCCGAGTTCTCCAGATGTGCAGGGTCCAAAGCATGAGTACTGTGATCCCATTGCAAGATGGTTGTATTGTTCTGTGTTTCTGTGTGTGAAAGACTACACACATTCACTGCCCTCAAGCCTCTTTACATTCTGTGTACCTCTCTTACATTGGCCCCATGCACGCTGCTTCAGCATGTGGAGAAATCCAAAGCTTACCAACACAAAAACCTTTGTCACTGCAGATATTTTGACTTGTCATAGCAGGAAAAGAAACACGCAGAGAAAAGAATTTTGCTAACAGTGGCTCAGTTCCATCAAGCAAGTCAGTGAGCCACGACAATGAGTCAGCGTGATCCACAGTACGGGGACCCTGGAACTGGTACCCCTGAATGGAATACATTTGTTTGTTAAGGTAATAATCAGAATATTATTCATCAGAAAGAGGAGGCAAAGAGAAACACCCATGTCTATGTCAGTGGAGGGGACGAATAGTTTCAGTTTCCTGGAAATTACAATGACCTAGCGTGCCTGTCACACATCTCCACACCAATAAATGAAAGTACTGACTTCTTAGAGGAGCTTAAGAAAGTTAAATTCCCTCACCAAGTTCTTGTTACCACGGAGCAGTGCAGAGCTTCCTAACTGAAAGCATCATAAGCTGGAATGGGATGTGCACAGTCCAAGACACCAAGGCTCTGCAGCAGGTGATTAAAGCTGCCTAAAGCATCATTGGTGCCTTCTACTGAACACCAGTGATGTTGGTGAGACGACGTGTCTGCACAGAGCCCAACGGATACTCAGAGACAATCCTCACCCCAACCACAGCCTGTTCACACTGCTGCTGTCTGGCAATCGATACACAAGTATCCGCTGGCCGACCACCAGCCTTCGAAACAGTTTCTCCCCTCAGGCTGTGAGATCACAGAACATCCTCCACACTCTAGCACAAAAATAGTTATATTTTTACGACTTGATTATTTATTTTTTAAATAATTTGTGTTTCTTGTGAAGGGCATAAAGACACTACATTTGTCATTTTGGTACACAATTTTGTGTTGCATTTACACCTGTGCCTTTTATGCTGTGACAAGCCGAAAACTTACGGTGACTATTTAAATCTTAATGAGTGATTTTATTTAATCCTTAAGAAGCAGTTTCTCGTTGTAATAATAAACCTGACATTTAACATGAGAACATTAAATCCTGTAGGCCATAATGAGAAGCAAACTGTACTGAGTGAACCAATAAACTAAATTACTGGTCGTTTTTTTTTTTTCCTTCGGCATCCAAGTTTGTACGGTTTAAATCAGAAATAACAGGTTGTAATGATGAGGATAAGCCAGGATTTTTCAAAGCAGCAGCCGTTGCTTAGAGTCACATCATACAGTAAGTCTGGCTGCAGATGAGAATCGTATTTAAATTACATTCTGTCAACCGTAACACATCACAAACAAGACAGGTGTTTAACTTTTTTCCGTGCCGGTGTAATCTGTGAGGAAGCAGTAGTCACAAACTAGTGGCTTAAACTGTGATTTGCCGTGTTTAAGGTGATCAGAAATCTGGAAAGGATTATGAAGTGAGAACATTCCACTGATCACTGCCTGAGTCTGACACGTCGTTTCATTTTTCCCAGGTTTCCATTGCTGTGGGTTTGGCGGGCTTCGCTTGTGTCCTCCTCCTCGTCCTTTTTGTTCTCATCAACAAATACGGCCGGCGCTCCAAATTCGGTATGAAAGGTAAGTCTGCACATATAGTCAGATGAGCAGATAGGCAGGCAGATAGTTAGCTTTGTTTTTCGCCTTTCTGCCAGTTGCATCATCGTGCACAATCCATTCCCCGAGCTAATCTTCTCTTCAAAAGCTTCGTTCGCTAGAAAATGTGCACGAGCAGCCACTGTAGAAGTCTTACTTTTTACTGAGTGCTTACTGAACTACTGCTGCATTTTAGTCATATCCTCAAGAGGACTCATTTGGAGAAATAATGTTTTTGTTCCCTTGGAAGGGACAATTAATGGTCTTGGTGACTGTTTTGTGTCGCTGTATGCTACGTGTAGTCAAGTCCTGCTAAAAGGAATGCTTTTGCAATCACCGATACACATGCACACATACAGACAAAGTGGTCAATACTGAAGGAGCGTGTGCATGCAGACTATTTCATATATTCACTGCGTCTGCTATGTACAGCCATCGCAGAAGGGATCCTGAATTAATTACTGGACTTGGCGCTGTCGATCATGCTGAGGAATTCAATAGGATTAATGTGGCTTTTGTGCATGCTGAGCTTTCATTTTGGGTCAGCTCCAGGTTTTGCTTATCTCTCCGGCGGTGGCGTCGTGGAAGAGGAACAAGCCGTTGTAGCGCTGATCTAGGAGCAGAGTGCAGAGCAGAGAGGACAGGGAGGCAGCGGCTCAGGTCCTGCTGGTTCAGGTTCAAGCGTTTGCCCACCCAGACGCCAACCACTGCTCTCAAGTCGAGTGGCGGGATTCGTTCGTGTTTGGTGGTTTGAGGTGGATGAATTTGTGCATGACTCATAGAACACACATCCTTTCACGTCAAGGTGCACAGAGTCAAACTGAAGATCCTACTCTAAGTGTGCTTCTTCTTCTTCATTACTTTGTCTATAAATTGTCATTTCTGTCAGCTTCAAGCATTTCTCTTTTTTCCCTCTACACCTAATAAAGTCTATTCTAATAATATACCACCATGACCTCACACCTCAAACCACGCATGTTGTTCATTACATGCTGAAAGTATGGTGTAAAGCAGCATTAGCCGCTGCCACCTTTTAATTAGCTACTTTACAGGATTAGAGTCCGTTACTTACCTCGGTAAAGAACTCTCCACTGTAATTATTTAGGGGGTGGCAATTATTGCATTGGCCTAAAGCTGGCTCTAATCAAGGATGAGTCTCATAGTTAATGAGGCTTTACAGACCTGTTTGTAATGTCTTAGGACTGTTTAGCTGTGCTAACAAACTGGTTCCTTACAAAGAAAACAAAATATCCACATATCAGTCATAAATCCTGATGAAAAAAATGAAAGATGTGTTTGTCTCGATGAGATAAGATTTAATCAATGCTGCAGCTGCTGCTGATGATGCTTCTGCTCTGTGCTGACTTTCTCATTCCTTTTTTAATTAAAGCACCTTATTCAATAGATGGAAATGCATTTTTACACAACAACAGACTAGTTTGATATTTATATCCACCCACAACTATGAGTTGCTATTGTGATTCTTATTTCATTCACAATCCATGCAGCATCAGCGAATCAATACAGATCTGAGTGTAAGACTCAGTCTGCCAGGAATCTGTTAGAGCACTGCCTTATTTTTACACTTGCTATCAAATGAAAGCAGAGGCACTGCTTCATATTGCTAGCAGCATTGAGAGCTTAGTATGTTTTAATGTTCAGAGCACCTGCTGTTACTCTTGAATCAACTCTTAGCAAAAGGGTGTTTCAAGTGTAGTTTCAGTCCTCTCCAAGCAAGAGCACTGAGGAAGGTAATTTATCTCCTTGATGGAAAGTCCAAAGTTCTCCTGGACACCGTAGGGTTTTTGTTTTTTGTTTTTTTGAATGGCATTGCAGGGCTATCTCACTGAGCACCGCGTGATTCTCCAGAAACACTCGCTGCTTCATACAACAAGACTGTCAGCTTTGCTCAAGGGCACCTCAACATTTTCTGCTGAGAGACTTTAAAAGCATGTTTCATACATTGTGCTCTGGACAGTGTGTTTCCCAGAGTTAACTGCCTCTTTCAAGGTAACAGTTTTTTGACTGTAATAGCGCAGGAAAATGAGGCACTTTGAAGCCAAAGTAGATCAGCAGGTACAGCCATTAGCACTGCTGAAATATATGTTTTCAGTTTTGTTTTTTTTTTTTTTTTTTTTTACATTACTGTCAGTGGTATGTTGAGCATGTATAGTCCATAGTGTGATGGATGAAAAGTCAATACTGCTCCACATTATTATTGCCATAATACTCAGCTTTATCTCCTAATGTAATGATTAACAAACAACAAATCAATAATGCTACTGCCATGGTTCCTCTTCTCATTTGCTGTCAGGTGGTGGTCTGTCTGGGCAAACTGTGGCGTCGTAAGTCAGTCCAGTTTAAATAGAGATGCTACTGTCTCCGCTGTCACTGTGAGTGATTGAGGGTATAAAAGACTTAAAGAGAGGTGATGCCAGTGTGGACTCTTTCAGGACCTCACACTGTTCTGTACAAAGGCCTGATTTGTCCAATATGTGTGTGTATGTGTGCGTGTGTGTGTTTTCTCCTCCCACTCTTGTTCTGGAGAATCAGCTGGAAGGCTTGAAGAAGTCATTACCTTTGGATGGAGCCATAATGGATTTTCGCTCCACTAAATCACTGTGGCTCTTTTGGTTGTTGGAGTTTGATCACCGACCGTTTCTGGGCATCCAATAAAAACTCTGTTTTTCTTTTTTTTTTTCTTTTTGTGTGGTCGGAGTGTGTGTATATGTGTGTGTGTGTGTATATGTGTGTGTGTGTGTGTGTGTGTGCGTGTGTGCATGTGTGTCTGTGAGCTGCATTCAGTTGATTTGCTGCCATTTCAAGGCCCACCAGCAGCTCCATCCACTGGCTGCCCTGCATTTACAGCTCTGACTGATGCACTGCAGCTCAGTTTATGTGGTTGTAATTGTGGTTGGTGAGAGATACTTTAGAGTGTGCATATCTGCTCATACTGTAGATAACCTGTTGCTCCAATCAATATGTTGTCGACTTACCTCCCTGCTGAAACATCTTGCAGCCTAAGCAACAGGCTCATCTTTCAAAGTGTGATTCACACCAGTGGGCTTTGAAGTGTCTTTCACACAGATTTTTTTGTCAGCAGGGAATCAATAATGCTTCTTTAGAAAAGACACTCAGCATGTCAGTAATAAGTATTGTGCTCCCCTGTGTTCTTTTCTTATGTTCTGGTGGGAAATTACCACACCCTGCAGCTGTAAGGGCTGCCAGTATACATAGGCATAGAAATATATGTCATTTTGTTACTTTCTTCATCTTCTCAGTAATCCCTGGCCAAAGTCGATGTCCAGGCAGGACGTTTCAATACATAATGTGTTAAGACCACCTGTTTTTAGCATGTAGACCCAACTTGAAAATTCTCTCCAATATGGGTGCTTAAACTTGAAACTGTGAAACTGGAGATGGGTAATCATTAATGTGCTTCAAACTGATTCGAAACCATTATTGCGAACAAATTATTAAGTCTAATACCAAGAAAAACCCGATGCCTTCCTGGTGGTGCTCTGATATTCTGTCTCAAATGTTTTTGTCATCATTACAGTACAGTAACACACCCAGATCTGAACTAATTCTGAGAGTCCCCATAGAGTTTGGGAATCAATGCCTCATTGTGCTGCACTCTGGATATATTTGGGGCTCATCCACAATAGTTTTTGGCAGCTGCTGTGTGTTTGCATAAGGAGCACATGATACAGGGACTATTTCTGGCTACATTTCACTACAGAGTTTTGACTGGAAATATACAGTGAACAAACAGACATGTCAGGAGGACGTGACAAATGATGGAAGAAAGAGCACTAAGTGAGGAAGTTATTAATCAGTAGTGTAAAGATTGATGCTTCTTTAACTGAAACTTGCTCAGTCTGCTGATAATGTGATCTGCAGTACATCCACATGGCTTTCATATACATTTTTTTTGATATCTGTCATTTCTAAAGAACAAAGGGGGAATGTTTCTCTTCTACACTACACCGCGATCATTCTTTTGTTTTTGCTTTTTAGGGCTGCGAAATCAAATCTAAATCCCCTTTTTAAGTCAGTGACGTAATTACAGTGTTATTAGCATAGCAGCAGAAATGTTCTTTCCAGTAATTTTGTTCACTTGACACACTTAATTAGGGGGAAATGTCACCTCCTCCATCCTCCCACAGCACACCTCTACATATAATACATAGCATGTAGCACATACAACCATATGGACTGTATGGAGCATGGACTGTTGAAAGCTTATTACAAGAGTGAGAAGTTGTAGAAATACTAAATTTGTATACAAGCTGCAATTCTGAACCAGCACCCTGACTGTTTATCCTTTTGTAATCAAGCAAACATATATTTCACTAAAATATTGTATGGCAGCATCCTGTGAGGGTGCAGTGATACACAAAGTCCCACCCTGTAAGTTGACAAGATTGGTTCTTTAGGTTTGGTACAAATGAATCCCCAGAAGTCTAAATCTGTGTTTCTGAGACTGTCATGAGTGCACTGTCATTTCAAGGTGGAAACTCTCAGTACTGTGGCTGTTTCTTTGACTTGTGATGTGTTTGGTAGCATATAAACACCACATTGACATGTTAACAAGGCAAAAAACTTGATTTTCGTCATAGGGGCTCTTTAAACAGAAGCTCCAAAAGTTCAAGACAGCAGCTGGGGAGCGCAGCAGGCGATCAAACTGTCACTCATGGCTGTCAATCGACAACCTTTCTCTGCATCTTTACAGTCTCCCAGAAGCATTCAGCTCTTATTGAAGGGGCCATCATTTTCAAAATGACCACCAGTAGCTCTGTTGGAGAATCTGAATGCAGAGATTGAGAGCATGAAGACTATATTTTTTTTAAATTACTTACTTAGACCAGGTATTCTGTGGAGCCGACATCCAGCAGCTGTCGGTGGTGTCATACTTTTAGGTATTTCTGCACTGGCTTCAGCCTACAGTTGTGGCAGATGTTGCTTGGTATGGATGTTAAAAGAGAGTTATATATGTGATGACAGTTGTGTGAATTCTGACTGCCATATGGTATATGTGTAGGATTCAGAAGTGTTGAAATGCACCAATTGTAGCTGCCAGTGGTCAGAGGTGGGCTGTAGGTGTTTGTCAGAGAGAGACCCTGTTGAATCAGTGAGGGTGCATGTGCAAGATCAACCAGAGTGTTTAGTTTTATCTTTCAAACTGACCTTCACGCCTGGGTGAACCTAAGTTAACTAAGTGCAACTGCCATAGAGTTTAGAACAACTGGTCAATTAGATAACTTAATTTCATGAAATTCTTGTTTTAGCAAAATTCCCGGTGATGAAAGTAAATATTTTCTGTTCTATTAAACTTACTGATAGTAATCTTAATATTGTTAAGTTTTGGAATATGCCTTACGTTCAGTTAAAACAAGCTGCTTAAATAAATCAGTTCTCTGACAGCTTACTGACAAGATTTAACAACAGCATGACATGTACTCTGATCAATGATAAAACTACAACCTGCAACCCTCACTAGTCTTCACCAGAATACTATGTTTTATTAATGTACAACGCTGGTTTACCATTGAAACTGTTAAGCAGCCACCAACAGGGCTGCAGCCCTGTTTTCTCTATGAATGTTATACACCAGCAAAGTGGAAAGTGGGACAGATGACATCTGGTAAAACCAGCACGGTTTGGCAGAATTTTTATGTAGAAAATAAAAATGAGGTTGTATGTAGGCTGTCAGAGTAAATTGACATATGGCCATTTAGTCACAGCAATGTGCTCCACAGATTTATGGACATTAAGTTGCAAGGTATTTTAAAAGTTGTTAGTTGATTTGTATTTAGTGAGTTGTTATAATGTTTTGTAGGATAGTATACCACACATTTCAGTGGCATTTAACAAGCAATTTGTTTTTTTTAAAGAATAGGATTAATGGTTTTACGTGGCTCTTTAATACACACTTTATTTTTTTTCTGAAAATGTTGAACCTTTTTTACTAAATTGTGCTCAGTTTTTTTCATACTTTTACACTAGTTTAGCAGTCTAAATTTAAACTGCTGTTTAACCTACAGGAAAATTAATCATTAGGCACATTGCAAACTACAATTACTCTGTATTTCCAACTTTTTTTTTTTACCTGATCCCCCTTAAATACACGGTTACACTGTTCACTCTCAACATATATAACACACAAGAAACAAATCTGGCACAGAGTCTTTAACCCATGTAATATAATGAGACCGAAAAAGCTTTGTGAAGCGAATGACTGACCCATGTGAGTCAAGGTGTGCAGAGACTCTTCACATTAAATCAATTTGAGCCATCTAGCCTTTCAGTTAGCATTGCCAGTGCAGGTGAAGGTGTTTGTTAGTCATGAGCAGAGCATGTTGTGAGAACTGATCCTGTGATATGTTTAATGCATTGGTCATCCAGTCTGATTAGAATTCTGACTTATTTAACATAGACGGTTTTCAGGGTTTTAGAAGTGCAGATAGACCATTAGTGAAATCGCAGAAATACCCACCGATTCACTGACACACACCTACACTGACGCACACACACCCACACACACAAACCATACCCTGCAGCTGCCTGCTGGCCTCTGTGATCCAGACGTGTGTGTCAGGGCGACTTACCCTCCTCTCCGCTACATTACCTGAACCAGGCCTGGGGATGATCAGCCCACACAAACACACACACACACACACACACACACACACACACACACACACACACACACACACATACGCACGCACACACACGCACACAGAGCAGCATTTACTGCATCACTGCCTCGCTTGGCCTCCTGTGGCCACATTGAGCTCTGCCATCAAGCAATGAGACATGTCCGTCTACAGACAGACACTCCTGCCGTGTGTCAAGGAAGTGTTAAGCAAAAACTGTTCAATTAACAGCATTTTGCTCATCTTCCTAAATCTTGGCGTAACATTAAAATAATTGAAAGCAGACCTTTCAAAAGAAGACGTAAACGTAACAAACAACAACACGAATACATTTCTTGAAGTACTGTGCAACTTTAGTTCTGTATTTAGATTTTAGAAAAGAAATATTGTACTTTTTTTTTTGTTACAATACTACATTTATCTGCCAGCTGTAGTTACTTTTTAGATACAAACATTTTACATACAAGACAAAAGATTTTATAAAATGACATATTTTTACAGGTTAAACCACCAGATATTCTGTTGTACATAAGTTACAAATGACAATATCACATAAGTCACCCACAAGCATCTTGATCCTTTAAACATGTTAGGACAAGTGAGGGGTAGATCTACCTGTCAGTCACAAGGTAGCTCCGCACTAAAACATACCTGGCTTATTATTCTATTTTACTCTAAATGAGACCAAAATGTACACCATGAATAGCAGGCTTTAGTGCAGGAGCCTTGAAACACTGACTCATTAGTAAAATGTTTACTGAAGTAACAAATCAAAGAAGCTATAAAATATAATGATCTACAGTAAATACAAATTCAGTGTTTCTACATCTAATCACACGTTGGTAATTATTTTGTAAAAACCTTACTGAAGTAAAAGATCTGATTGTATGGAAATTTCATGTTATTGCTGATTAGTAGAACTGCTCAAAATCAAACAAACCTTCAGAAAACACACAGATATAAAGCAACTACAAATTACTTCACAACATTAAAAAACCATTGAAAAGGTAGTGATTTACTTACTAATTTGCAGGCAGAAAAAGTAATTTGGTGTTACTTATTACTACACCACTTGTTACATTACTTTTAATACCTAAAACGTCCGTTTTTAAGCATAGCCTGCTCCTGTGTGTTTAAACATGGCTGCCTGCTCTCCTGTAACGACTGTGACACTCAAGCAGTTGACAGTTTTCAGACGCTCTCACTACACAGGTCCATTTTCTCATGCAGTGAAAAACAAATTCATAACTGGTAACGTGGCGGTGTGAAAAGAGGATCCTGACATCGACATGGACAGAGCAGACGTGCAGCATCTCTCCACTCCACACATGCAGGAGTGAGAGGTAGTTGCTATGGTTACAGTGATGCTCCCTGTCTCTGTTGCCCTGAAATGTTCTCACAATTTCCTTTGTGTAAAATAAACAGGTGGCAGTGGACACAGATAGCTGCGGTAAGGCCATTTCATTCATTCAATTGTTGGCACTTTTTTTTTTTTTGTCATGCGTTAAAAAGGCCTTGTGTATTGAGAATAACAATCACCAGGTATAACATTGCTAAACCAGGTTTAATTTGCCCAATCACACTCTGTTGTGTTGTCAGGATTTTTTCATCTGTATATACTGTTTGTCCTTGAATATGGACCAGTAGCCAGTTATATACTACCATTTTAGGCTGCATAAAGTCTTAAACAATATAATTTTAAATAGCCACAACTGTAGTAATTTTCTGTTTTGAGCCAATCAAATACCTACTAATCATGATTTGTTCTTAGTTTTAGAGCACCTTCAATCTAGCTAATGCAGCCGGCTGTTTCTTGACTTAATCCAAAAGATTCAGTGGTGCAAAAATACAGGAAACTTGTTGCTTTCCTCAGATTCCTGCCAATTCTGTACCTTTCCAAATTTGCTCTCCTGTTTTAAAACATTACTAGGCTCCCATTCACTTCACTTCAAATCCAGATATCTGATTTACTGTATGATTTCTGAAGGTTGGCAAGTATGCTTCTCAGACCTGCTTCTTTTCCATTGACCATGACTGCTGATTGAATTTTCATTTCTAAATATTTTAAAGAATCCTGCCAATGTGTAAATTAAGCTGTTTTATGTTTTTTAAAAACCTTTTCAACATGTAAATATGGTGTTTTTATGTGCTGGAAGGCCCATCATAGGAAAGGAAATAATCAGTTAACACCATGACTGAGAATTTCCACCATGAAACTGTTGCATGTTGATAAAAAAAAAAAAAAAAAAACAAAACATGGATTTGGGGGAATTCATTCATAACAAGTCTGAGGAACCAATCCATTCACTTAGCAGAGTGGCCATTCTGTGTCAATATTCTTTAGAATCAGTTTGAATTCAAGCTCAAGAAGCAGCACATAGTGTGGAGAGTAGATGGAGGCAGGGACTTTATAGATCTAGATATTTATATATTATATTATATTGTATTGTATTATATTATATTATATTATATTATATTATATTATATTATATTATATTATATTATATTATATTATATTATATTATATTAACTATATTATATTAACTATATTACATTATATTATATGCACGGTAAAACCTTCTAAATATGTAAATATGTGCCTTTGATTTACAGAGATTAGTTTGTAGGCATTCAAACAATAAATGGAGAGGGACTTAAATTAATTTAAAAGGCTATTTGAAATAAAATAAAGTAACTGAAATCTAGCAATGTAGCACATATATATATATATATATATATATATATATATATATATATATATATATATATATATATATATATATATATATATATATATATAAATATATATATGTATATATATATATATATATATATATATAGGACCTCTGGGGATGTCCTGTGGCACCAGGAGGGTGGCAATGAATTCTGTGGGTCATGTGGGTTGCAGGGTGGGATCTACCTAGATCAGGCTAGCCTAGATCAGGCTTATCCTAGCACATCCTACAGATGCTCAGTAAGATTTGGATCTGGGGAGTGTGGAACCCGGGTGAACAGCTTAGCTGTGTCATGTTGCGGTTCTGCATTATCCTGCTGTGGGAGGCAACTGGCATTAAGGACAGTTGTTGCCATGGGGAGTTGTGGGTTGCTTGACCTGCAATGTTTAGGTGGGTGGTACATGCCACACGTCCACATGAATGTCAGGACTCAAGATTTCTCAGCAGAATGTTGCATTATAACAAGGTTATCAATGTTATTCACTTCACCTGTCAGTGGTCATAATGTCGTGGCTGATCGGTGTGTATATATATCACATTTCTAATGTATTTCCATAATATCAAAAATATTTCTACATGGCAATCTTAAGTCATATTATGTGTGTATACTCAGCGTAATCAACAGGGGCACAATGATACGGATCACAAACCTTGTGTCTATCCAGCACAAACTGTGTTTATCCTTTGCTCAGTAGCTGGAGCACCGTCACTTTAATTAGCTGTAATTCATTCTTCTGAACACATACGACAGATGGGCACTGCCAAGAATACAGCAACAGCCCCACTGGGAAGCGCTTCTTTTTCTCTTACCAGAAAAGAAGCAGTTTTAAGGAAGTAAAGTTCATCTCTCTGTCACTCCTGTCATTACATTGTGTGGTTTTTCAGACCATCTCTGCCACTGATGCATGCCACAGACCGCCAGCGCTTTTAGTTTAACCCTAAAAGGATCTGGATGCAGCCTGCAGTCTCTCAGCCATGGCATGATCTCACATGTCCTTCCTTAGTTCTTTTTGCACCTTGTATGGAAAATGAAAATACAAAAAAGGGCTGTTTACTTATTTATCTCGTTTTAAAGTTGCATGAGAGCCTTCCCAAGGAGTTTGGCCGTGGTGCTGTCTGTCCCTGGATGAATATAGAGTGCCAGATTGGCCTGAGGTTGTTGCTGTAGATATGTTGTTCCTGATACAAATAGGGTTTCTATTTTTTGTTCATTTTATTTTGGACCTTCTGCTAATAGCTAAGTGCTTCACGTCCATTTTGGTGTCTTTCTGCAGAGATGCACACTGCTCTTCTATGCTGCACTTTATAACTCCCAGTAAAAGGCCAAGCTTGCAGAGTGGTCTAGTAGAATGCACTTTGACTTGGAGTTTGGAAGCTTCTTCGCTTTTAAGTCCTTGCTATCAATAGTTCAGAAGACTGTCCTTGATCTTCTGAGTGTAACAATAGCTTAATATAGCATCTTCAAGATGTCAGTATATGGCATAGTTGAGATGTAGGAGTAGAAGAAGAAGGCTTTCTCAATTGCTGCAGCAATTTGGTCCTCACCCTGTTGTTAAGAAAATATAACACCTGCTATTCTTTGTCAACCATGAGAACTTACAAGGACAAGCTGTATGAAAGGCGCCCGCATTCAGCATCATGACAAATACACGTGTAGTTCCACTGTAAACCATTTAAAGCGCCAAGCTGTCTTCAGAGCAACAACAGATGCATTAAAATGCACCAAGGAGAACATCTACAGTTCCATGTTTCAGTCACTATATCGCTCTGGAAATCTATTGTTTCTGTTTTTCAGTCTATCCAACTGGGAAATCATGAATCTAAACAGTGCACACCAATGCTTTTGCTTCAATGGCAATTAAGTAATCGGTATTCTTTAAGTCAGCATCTCTGGATTTTCACATCCTCTCTTTGTAAACCTTTGCTTAACATCATGTATTTTAGCATTTATCCTGCACAGCACACACAGTCTTTTGTCAGCCACCAACATCCAGTGGTGATGTTTCTTTTGCAGCCCTTTCTCCCCAAAATGATGGTACTATACAACTAAACTGCATTTTTATTTACATTTAGAAACAAATGTATTTTATCATCAAAAGGCAAGACTGTGAGTTTATAGGAAAGGTTCCATGTGGGACCATTATTGTTTGACTTTGTTTTTACTTGTTTACTTGTGATTTCTGACTCTTTTACAATAACTGCATGTTTACATGGTTTAATGTAAAATACAACCTTGTCACAACGTTTTTCAAGCTTGGACTCCATTTTCTGGGTTACAAGGGTGATGACTACCATCTCACTCGTCCTGGTTGGCTGAAAAGCAGCAGCAGTAAAGCATTGTTATATCGATTAGAAACATATTTGCGATAAGTCAGTAACACAATTATAATCTGGCAGAAAATATGTTTGCTTCAAAATGTAATTGTGAAAGCTGGAACATAAATTTAAGAGACAGGCCTGTTCTGTTGAGGACTTAGAGTTTGCTCTAATTTTCATCAACAACTTTTTGTTTGCAGGAGAATCTGGATTATCTCTATCTAGGAAGTAATCATACGCACATTAATTTCACTCTTGAACTTTAATTCAACCTCCCAACCATACAGTACACTCCTTCTCCTAGAGGACTTTGCTAATGATTATTGCGCTAATTTTTTCTGCAATTTACATGAGGCCTTGAAATAGACCCATGTGGTACAGTGCTGATGAGTTTCTTCCAACTTAATGAACATTAAGGGACTGAGTCTCACCAGGCAACACTCTCGGAGCACAGCGCAGTCAGCTTGGACAGCACTTTCCACGTCTTGTAATACAGAACTGACTGTTCCCTGTTGGCTACACAGCGTCAGCAAGAGGTGTTTCTGCCCTTATTGTTATCATTAAACAAGCCAGGTTACAGGCAGGTTGTGGCTAAAAAGATACATGAAAGCTTGGCTACGATTGTAGTTTACTTCCTCAACTGCTGTGAGCCATCATACCTGCTCAGTTGGTAACCGAGCGGAGAGCCTTGAACCTGCAGTGTAAAAGTAGCCCAAGAAGTAGGCTGAATGAAGAGGTGCAGCTCAGTCATAAACCTCCAACCCGTGTAGCTCAATATTCTAGGCCTTTGTTCCCCTCGGGAAACCTCTGGCATGACTCCAGTCAGGATTTTCTACATGTGGATGGCGATGCTTTGCTCATCATACCGCATGAGAGAGCATCTACTCAGAGGTGGGAAGGTGATTTTTCAAGGGCTGAGATGATGCTCCTGCCTGATTTTTTTGCCAGAATCATAATTCTGAAGAACAGAAGCATGCTGAGAAGCGTTTTAGCCCCCTCTCTCTCCGCTATTTAATTCAGTGTAAATTTTAGCCACCGGCCCAGGAAACAGCTCATATTATGTAACAGCCAAATGTAGGATGCTGCATGCTCACTCCTACGCTGGACAGGATTGTGATTCTTTTATACTGACGAATATAAAATACCAGTTCTTGCATTGAAATTAATTTCTGTGCTAAATCAGTGATGATGTGACAGTATGTTTGTCAATGACAGCTTATGACAGTGAGCACATTTACTACAGAATATCCAAATATAAGCATCGACAGTATTGTAAATATTGCATCATAGGTTTAATAGAAACAACACTCTTGAATGGCATACATTAAACAGCCAGGATATTGAAAGTCATAGATTTCACTGTACTGCATTATACAGGGTTAGTAGTGGCATATTCTACTATCTAAAGGTATAAAGGTACAATGTTAATGTCAGCTTAGTAAGTGAAGAGTTGAATCAATGAAAAATATCAGAGTATTTTAGCATTCATTTATCCCCTTTTCCTTGAATGACAGCAGCACTGCATGGACTCCACAAGTTTGTTCAGACTTGATAAGTCATGTTGTCCCAGCATGATCTGAGAATGTTGCAAAGAGCTTTTTGTGATGTCAGGAAAGTTTGTTCTCCCTTGGTCTCCAAGTGGCCCATTGGTTTCCTTTGGTCTTCAAGTCCAAGTTTTGAGGTGTGTTTGAGTTCGTCATCCAGCTTCAGTATGAAGAATCGGATCATAAAGTGCCTGTATGTCTATACACTTTGTGCCAAACAGGGCTTTGAATTTTTGATCATCTCATCCATGTTTGTTTTTTTTTGCCAGTAATTACCAGCAGACAGTTGCTCAGATTAATTTTGCTAAGATTAGCTTCATCCCTTACAGAGTCCACTGGAGGCTGTAAATGTCAACTTGCCCACATTACACAAAATCAGTCAAAAATGGTAAATTTCACAGCACTGTGCTGGGTCAGAAACTAAAGGCACAACAATCCCAAAATGAAAGCTCACTGTATTGTTTTGCCACAACCCTCCGCACCACGTGCTGCAGGTGTAGCCACCTAAATGATACATTGTGCATCACATGCACGCCACAAATGGTCCGCGTATGTTACCTGTTCAGTATAGCATTGCGTTAGCTCACTCTAACCACGTGGCCTGTTATTCGCCCCCTAAGAAGTGCTCTAGAGATGCTTCTTGGCCTTCTTTTCATTGGACTTTTGCTGATTGGAGTCTTGTGTGAGTTCCATGCATTGCTCTCATAGAAACTATTTGACCTGTGACTCATTTTCTCAGTTCCGATACCATGTTTCCCACTAACTATCGTGTGCTACTTAACAGATTCAGATTCAGAATTCAGAAAAAACTTTATTTGTCCCCAGGGGGCAGCTGAAAAAGGCACGTAGAGCCGGCAATATACTTCTGAAAAGTGGAGGCACAGCCGTATGCTATAACAGGTGAACAATGGCTGCAGGTTGATTTACTCAAGCAAGCCTCAAATCATCCAAAGCGACACCAGGATGTCGTTTCAATGGAAAGATACAGCTTAATAGGAGCTAGCATGGTCACTGCCACTAATTTGATACATTTTTTTTCTACTTTTACATGTCAATGTTTTTATATCCAATTTTACATGAAAATATGTCTTACTTTTAATGTGGTCTCCAATCTTTGGTATCCACTTCATACACTGTATAATCGCACTACATACTACGCCACAATATTGTGGTAAAGGAGTACTACTGTAAGTGTTATACTGCAGAAGATATTTGTATACAGTTGTGCTAGTTGTTTTAACATTTTAAATTAAATCTTATTCTGCTGTATGTTTAACAGTGACACTAATTTGCAACTGTGGTAAGGACCCACCGGGACGCCCCAAGAAATGTAAGGGTATGTAAGGGTTCCTATTAAAACGACAATGTCTATTTTTGTTGCACAGATTAATGTTGATTTTTTTTCTCTTTCATTTTTGATATTTTCTCATGAAATCAATATTTTCATCTATTCAGGCTTCTTTGAACATGAGTGAAAGCAGGCATTGCTTTATTTTTAGGGCCTACAAGGCAAAGAAAGGAATCGCTGTTCAAAAATATTCTAATTATTCATAAACTGCAGTCACAGATGTGTACACAGCACATCTATTTGAAGTAAGGACCCTCTAAACTTACTGAATTTTGTTGAATTTAATTTAGTGTGTCATGCCATTTTGTCATCATCTCCCACTCATTCTGACACAAGCTCCTCTTTCAGAGCTTCCAGGCGTTCCTTAAAGAAGATGCTATTTTTAATGTCTCTTTTTCAAACATTCACAACGCATCAAACTATTTTAGTCATTGTGATTCATTCATTCCTTCATCTCAGTCATTTCCTTTGTATCATTAAACAAAAGATGACAAACTTCCAGCATAAAGGACAGTAAAGAAATAAAATTGTATGGAGTCTATGTACGCAACCCTAAATCACAGATTGAACAAATTCGACTTTTTTCCTCCAAAGTTATTCGTCCTCGAGATAATAAGAGGCAGTATTATTTATTAGTATTATTTTTTATTAGTTAGTATTATTTATTGGCACAAACAAATCTTTACTTCTTTGATTTTGAATGTAAAAACTGTGATTTTCAATAAAATATTCACTTTTATTTTCAGAGCAAAAACAAAACAGTTTTTTATTGTATTGCTGCCTGAGGTTTCTATTGCCAAAAAAAATTGTATGCATAAATGTAGTACCTTCACACTCACACAAAAATCAGCAGAATACAGTGTATTCAAAATGCATTCTCTCAAAATAACATTTTAGTCATTTTCCAATACAAGAACAAACGTGTAGGAGTGTTTGCTTTTTCAAACCCAGAGCCCAATGCCTCAACTAACAAACTAACTGACTGCATTCCAGTGGTTCGGGATATTTTTTTCTGTTTGATTATAAATATTACACACATCTGCTAACCAAGGCTCATTTTAGTATATACCATTTAAAGATTCGTTTGGCTTCCCTGCTCTAAACCATATCAATTATCCTTTTCTGTCGCTCAGCAATATTAACCTTCCATCAAACTTTATAGGGTTCCCAACCCGGTCGTTGCTAAATTGTAGCAAACCTATGTATGCCTGGGAAAATCACTAATTCTGTGCAATTATGAACAGTTTCAGTCCTTGGCTAATAGCCATGGTACCAAACCCCAGCTGAATAATCAAAGACCAGACGGAGTTTGGAATAGGAGAGATTTCACTTTACTTTTTGATGCATTTACAATCGAAAACAACAACCCTAAAACCATTTTTTCATGTTGTTATTATAGGTTTCTGAGTGTAAATTGGTAGGGGGGAAAGCCAATTCAGTCAGTTTAAATTAAATCTATGACATGCTAAGTCATTCAAAAGAAAAAAAAAAGAATGGGTCTGAATACTTTCTGAAGCAACTGTATAAACAGAAACAAATTGATTCTGGTACCCTGCCTGCATATTCATCAGCATAAAATATATATTTCTATGCCTTTGTTAGCTTAATTTTTTATTTTTTTTAATTTTTAATCAGGCAAACAAATCTTAGATGTACCACTATGAGATAAGGAGCTTCTGAAATGAACTGTCTTTTTTTCCTCTCTTTCCTTTTCCATACACCACTCATGTATATGTATATATCAGGCCTTTTCTTCATATCATGCTCACCCTCAGCGACGTCAACAACATCGCTGGCATACAGTTCATGCAGCATGCTGCTCAGCCTGAAGTCATCACGGCCAGGTAGCCTTCCTTCTGTTAAATATGGCACTGTCCTTCCATCAGCGGCTCTTCCTATCTCCCCATATATCCCATCAGCATCTGCACAGTTTGCATTAAGACACCTATGGGACTGGCAGCCCTCTGTGTCATAGACAGAGCACATGCCTCCATCTTTTATAAGGGTGGTTAAAGTTTTAGCTCTGGAGAGTAATTGTTGTGTAATCACAACTGGGGGATTAATTATTCATAGACACACACTGACACACACACACACACACACACACACACACACACACACACACACACACACACACACACACACACACACACACACACACACATGCACGCACACTCTCACACAAAGTGAATCTCCTTCAATCTCTCCCTGCAACTCACTGCTTTCTTCTTCCTCCATTTGCATCTCTCTCCCTGTACCTTTCCCTCCCTCTATCCCCTCCTCTGCCCCCCCTCTCTGTTTCCTCACTAATGGAGTTAGTGAGCACCAAGGATAAAACAATTAAAACAAAATTCATTTGAATGAATTAAAGAGCAGGAAGCTGCAGCAGCTGATGCTTTTGAGGCAAGACGAATTATCCTGTATGGCTGGTTTAGCAGCATTTTACAGTGGCCTTGTCCCACCTCATTAACCTGGGTATTAACCCATGGAAAAGCATTGTTGGTATACAGTGATGCAATATAAATTGGGCGTTGTATAAGTGAGGCAGGTAACAGCTAGCACTCTATTGTAACCCATCTGATGGTTGAGTAGTGTACGGCGGTTATTTGCAAATCTGCAAAGACCATACGTTAACTGAATGATGTGTTACCTTGCAGTCATCTCCATACATTTTCCATTATTTTCCAAGCAACAGAAAATACTTAAGATTTGCAGGCTGGCTTACGAAGACTTGAGATGCTGTTAAGGAAATGCCAAGGCCATCTGTGTTGCTCCGAGAGGGTGCGAAATGAAGATGGAGAGTGTGTCACCCTGCTATGAGAGGTCATTACCGGCTACTCAAAGGCAGCAGATTATGTCAATTTTACAGGTCACAGTCTTGTGGGCCACTGCATTTTTTATCCCCTTTGTCTCTGCGACACCTTAGCGCTCGGTAATGAGTCCAGAAGTGTCGAGAGTTCAAATGTGCATTAAGAGACGTGATGCTCAGAAACAGCAGCTAAACGGATGTCGCTGGCGATGATTAGATGCAGCCAGATGGCATCGAGATGTTGCTTCTCGTGCTCGGAGTAACCACAACAATGGTGCTGTCTCTCCTGGCAGATTGTCACTTTATGTGTTTAGAGGTGTCGTAATGACTGAATACACTCTGCTGGTTGTACAGCTTGCTAGCTCAACAGAACCATTTATATCTGACTGGACTGTCTGATCGTCAGTGGTTTACGCGTTGAGGAGTTTTACCTTGGTTACCCTCAACCCCGAACCCTGGCTCATGTATTCTGTTACAGCAGAACCAGATAATGTTAGGAAGTTAGTCAGTGAGACCCTTGACTGGACTCCAGAGAACTTTTGTCATTTTTTTCCAAGCAGAAACTTAAGGAGAATTTTTACAAATTAATGCTTGACAAAGGTAAGAAGTTTCTCAGAGATGATGTTGTGCAGCTGAGATTGTGTTTCCAGTGATACAGTGAACCTCTGGAGCTACTTTTGGAATGTTGTGCCTTTGTTTCGGTGGCAGACCGGATTTGATTGCAAAGACAACTGCACAGAGCTTTGGTTTGGTAAAAAGCACATAAGATCTTGTCCAAAAATAATAAAGTCCTCTAGATAAGCTTCATTTGACCTCTTACATATTATTACTTCATGTTTCAAAGCCTGTACACTTACATTTTGCTAATTGAAGTTAAGCCTTGATTATAGCCTCTTGCACATGGACGACTGTGGACACCAGAGATACTTAGTTGTTATCCTGTTTTTTAATCTGTTTAGGGTCCGTTACATGTATGCACAGTAGATCACATACTACTTTGTCATGTAGTCCTGGCATGGACTGTCAACATGGATACAAATTTTGAGCTGCACACGGACTTTGATGCCGATTCTTGCGAACAGATGGCGAAATT
The DNA here is from genome assembly GCF_022539595.1 of Amphiprion ocellaris. Taxonomy (NCBI): domain Eukaryota; kingdom Metazoa; phylum Chordata; class Actinopteri; family Pomacentridae; genus Amphiprion; species Amphiprion ocellaris. Next base: position 24,525,778 of record NC_072766.1, on the reverse strand, counting down.
TACATCACACTGGCCCTCATAGATGGAAAAAGGGTAACACTGAGATAACACAGACTGGTCTGGATTAGCAGATTGTTTTTTATCAGTAAAGTCCACTACTGCTCATGGTATTCTTATTACCCCTTTATCTTCTTTATCTTCAGGACTTTTCCTTAGAACAGACTTAGACTTTTGTTAGCCAAGTTACATTTAACCATGAATATAGACATGTTATGATTCTTTCCTTTTTAGAAAAAAAAATGGATTGAAAATGAGTTTCAGTCATGTTTTGAGCTACTTTAATGTAATCAAATGTATAAACTCGTGGGAACCTACTTAATTGCAATAAGAGAGTGGCATGTGATGCAAGGTTTGGATTGCTTGTAATGTCGATCTACTAATAGATTTGTTGGAATAATGAAATAGGCAACATAAATGTATTTGTTTGAATAAAGCTATTACATCATATTTTTTCAATGTCACTAAAAACAACATGGAAATTAATACATTAAACAGTCCAGCAGAATCCATTGTGTTGCCCACTAAGAAATAACTGACAGTTTGCCGTGTCCAGCATTACTGAATGACAGTCTAAGAGAGTTTGCATTTTCTTTGTCACTGTTGTCCTTCAACCAAAAGTTTGAAATGCCATCATACTCACCTCTAGTTTCAGCTTCTCTGAATCAATTTTTAATTTTAGTGAGCATGCAAGACAGCCTGCTAGGATGTAAAAACATATTAATTAATAATTCCTTCATTAAATATTATCTATTGACAATTTTGTAAGCTTTAGTTTACTTCTCTTGTTACTATCATTCACCCTGATGAAAAAAACTAAACAAAAATCACTGTTGGACTTAAGGGATTTCAGTTGCACTGTTCCACATCCATCCATCAGTAGAGTATTCTCTCTCCTCCAAGAGGATCCCAATTCCCTCCCATGAGTTCTGGGAGGGAAACACCATGATCTCCTCCCAGTTAAATGCACCCAGAAAATCTCTAAATCAGATGCCCAAATCACCTCAGCTAGCCCCTTTTGATGTGAAGGAGCAGCGAAACTACTCCGAGCTCCCTCTGGATGTCCGAGCTCCTCGGCCTATCTCTGAGCTCAGCAACCCTGCACAGGAAACTCATTCCAGCCACTTGTATCACTCTTCATCTCGATAGTCTGGTACAACACCTGCCTTACTGGTGACACTGTACCAGTCCATCTGGACATCCCACACTCCATTTTCCCATCACTCGAGAACAAGATCCCGAGATACTTAAACTCCTTTGCAAACAGCACTCCTGTGCTGTTCCACACAGTTTACAGATACTAAGTTTATAGTGCAAATAAGTGGTGTCCCCGATGCGGCTTTGATTTGATTCCACTTGATTTTCACTTTGGTGTTAGTTCTCAAAGAAACATCGCAGGGCCTCAGGATGTGACTACATGTTCTAACTCAGTCTCTTTCTCGCTTCTCTTGCCTCTTTGTGGGAATTTTCAATGCTACATCAAGGTTGGGCACAAACCTCTGGTCCCCATAATCTAACAAAAATGTTCGACTGCACATGCAACCGATTTCATGGAAAGCGAGTCCATTGGGTTTTGGTATTCCCTCCCTTATCATCACATCAAAACAAATCCACATTTTCAAAAGCGTTTCAGCTTTCCTTTCCATTTATCATGGTTTTGAAAACCTTTTTAAAATCCAATCGGTGCTGTAATGTTCTATTGTACCATTAATATTGCAATTCAGCCGCTTAGCAAAGTGGCTTTATCTCTGTGTTGGAGCTTCATGGCAGCGAACTGGCAGGAAAATAAATTCCATGTAGCCCAGGGGAGCGCAGTGATGATGAGCTAAACCAACAGGCTAACAGGCTAACAGCGCTATGACGTTACAGCACAACGCCGGCTGCTGAACACAGCATGTTCTGTATGCATAGAGAAGAAGTAGAGAGGGGAGTGGACCGAGCATGGAGGGGAAAAAAGGAGAAGAGAAAATGAAGAGAAGAGGAGGGAGGTGTTAAGGGACTTCTGACAGGCTGGCTCAGCTGTGTTTTAGCTAATGGGTGAACTGGCTACTGTGCTGACTCTCCTCTGTGACTGTCGGGATGAACATTTCACTGTAATGGGTTCAATTCTTTTTAGCCAGAGGCAGCTGTGGGTCAGTAAAACAAATCTCCCCGGTCCTGACACATGTAAGGTCCACTCTCAGTTTAAACAGCCATGAACATGATGATTATTACTGCAGAAATACAGGAGTTGGTGAAAAAAAAAAAAGCAAAAGAAGCTTTACATAAATGCAGTGGGGCCATTTTCATTAGAAAACTGCAATGACAACAGTGAGGATGACATCATATCAAAGGCATGATGTGCTAAGATGCACTTTTATTTGCATCATCTTTGCAGAATGTTACTACTATATGTATGTTTGTGAAGATTTGTTGCTGTGCATGTGTGTGTGTCTGTGTGTGTGTGTGTGTGTGTGTGTGTGTGTGTGTGTGTGCCTGTGTGCATGCACTTGATTTAATACCTCTTCCAGGGACTGCACTCTGATTTAGTAGCGTCTTCATGGCGACCACAGCAATAGGCACTTTCTGGGTCATGTGAGAGTTGGCATCCTTTAGATTTATGTATCAACCCCTCGCAACCCCACCACACACACACACACACACACACACACACACACACACACACACACACACACACACACCCACACACACACACACACACAGGCATTTATTCGAATGCAGTATGTGGGTGAATGTAGTTTGTATGTGTGCACACTTGTTTGTGTGTCCACTACCTTTGCTCTGTCAACAGTAAAGCACAGTTGAAGCCTATTTCCACTGAGAGAGGGCCAGCAATATGTTTTGGACCAATGCTGCAGCTAAGATAAAATCCACACGACTGCAGCCACAATCTGATCTTGTCGCTGTGCCAGAGGGCAAAATCCAATTTCCTCCACACTGCAAAAAGAAAAAGAAAAAAAGGAAAAAGCACAACAAGAAAAGCAAAACATTTTTAATCCGTGATTAATACTTTGCAGGAGATGGCTATGTATCTTTTGCATATTCCACTAAGACAAAGTGCAGCAGCTAATATGTTGTGTGTACTCTCACTAGGTTTTTGGATGAATAATTGTCTGGCAAGTCTTTAACCTGAGCCTTTGTCTCTCCCTGGCCTTCTTCCACCAGGCCATGTTTGCCTCCTCGCAACATGACATTTGGAGCGCAAATTGTCTGGCCTTTTAGAAGGCTGGACTGTCTAGCTCATACTGACAAGACAGACAAAACAGTCTCTCAGATAACTGCTCCATCCTCAATTATTAGGCTTCTTTGAACTGAATGCCTCACACACTGTGCATGTCTGTCATCTGCTGGAGATAAGCTGTGCGACTTGTGGTGCAGCCACAACTCCACTGTTGATTTGTGACTGGACTTTGTCACTGTGTCGTTTTGGGTGGGGAGAAGCACTTGCCCATAGGTCAGCATGAGACTATCATATCCAAACATCAACATTCAGGTCACGTTACTCGGCACGACAGGCCTGTTGAGCTTTGGAGTTCCTTGCATGTTGAAGGAGTGTGCATTAGACCGCAGTAAAACCAATACTTCTTATACAGACACTTTGGATAGTTTCCTCCAAAAAAAATAAACGTGCAAAACTGTAACAAATAGATTAGACTGTGTTTGTCACTCTAACAATAGCATGTCCAACTAACTCATTTACTACCAACATTAGAGTCAGGAACAAAAGGGATACTGGATATGTTGAATTAAATCCACTGTGTAGTATATCTCTAGTGTGTAGAAGCTGATCCTAGATGCTTTCATTGTGAGCAAGAGTTCTGCCTTGCTTGCTGAATGTGGAGAAGTTTGTACTCCAGCAGCCTCATCTCAAGCCCTTACCAGAGATAGTGTTACATTTGCCGAACACTAGTAATTATCTCTTTTCTCTTTCAATAATAAGCAAGAAAAATTGTGTCTGAAAATACAGTGAAAGGACCATGAATCAAACCCCTGTATTTTAAGCTACCCAACTGGGCTACTTTTTTTTTTTTCTTTTCATTTTGGTGGGTTGGTATTAGTACTGTAACCTTTGGGCAGTTTCCATCTACAAAAGGTGAGACTTGCACTTCTGGTGCAATTCCATGGTCTGTGAATACATTTAGAAGTCATAGAACAAAACATGTCTTAAACAGTTTCTTCATTAAAAGTAAGTCCTGCTTTTTGAAGATACAAAGAAAAGACCATAAATCTCTCTATTAAGCTCTCTCAATTACACCTTATTTGTGAGACTTTATTACCTGAGACACAGATGTGGACGGTGAATTTGTAAATCACAAGAGTTCCCAAGGTAATATTAGTCCCATGCAAAGAAGAGCTCTTGCTACTTATTCTGGCAGGTGTTTAGAATTTTACTGACGTTTTCATTGACTGATTTGGGTGGTTTCCACCTACAAAAGGTTAGATTTGCAGTTCCACTACCAGAGTCCAGTGTAAATAAACCACCTTCAAAATCACAGAGGAAAAATGATGCTCCGTGTATGTTTTCCTCAGTATCAAAGCAACTCTTTATCTATATGTAAATAACAAACATCAGCTGCTAATCTTGAAATCTGCAGATTTAATTTTCCAAATTGTAAGCAAATATTGCCTAAAATATGAATCTCTAGTTGTAGCCCACAGTGTAACTTCCTGAATTCACGGTTACACTACTATCCTGTTTGTTTCTACAGGTTAACATGTGTTTCTATAAGTAAAGATTCAATATTTCATGTGGAATTATTTAAAAGGCTTCGCAGAACAAAATTCCTTTAACCTCATAGATGACCAAAACAATTAAGATAGGTCTACTTTAACAACAACCATTGGGCTACATTTTAGGTTTTACCTCGAACATGCACACATTTTATTTTATTTCAACAGTTTAATCGTTAACTGTGACTGTTTCATGCACAGCGTTCATGCAGCATAACAGGAGTAGCAAGTTTAACCAGAGAAAGGTCAGCTGTTCTGTATATTTGTGACGAAGACAGGCACTGGCATGTTGTGTTATGAGTGGTAGTCGGTGTAAAGTAGTGGTCATTGACAGCTTCACAACAAACAGTTCCATGAAACTGTAAAACCTTGTGATGCAACTAAAGGGCATCAGTCATTCATCAAGCATGCAGCACTACAGAAGCACCATCTGTATGTAATCCTTTCTTGATTAGCATGTAGTGCAACTGTATTACTCTGCTAGCCAGCCCCTCGTGTTGCCCCCAGAGTCTTAATCCTGCCTCCGCTTGTTGTGTTTCTGCTCCACTGTGGACCAGTCGCGCCAATTCCACTCAACATGCTTGATAATTAGTGACAATTGTGAAAGTAATTTACAAACTCAAGCGATGCCATTGAGCAAATGGCGCCAATTAACTGGAGATGCTAATGTGGGCAGAAATGCGGAAAAGCAGCATCCGACCTCCATTACAGTGAGAGGAAGAGGGCCAGGAAGCTGTCCTCTGCGTGTCAGGGAGAATTGTCCAGGGAGGAGAGGGGAGGAGCTGCACATTGTTGAACTGGGCTTGTCACCATGCTGCACATTAATCCCGCAGTATCGTGACCAGGGCAACAACATTTTAATTTACATTTCAGACTATTAGCTGATGCCCTTTTCAGAGTCAGTGGCACGACTGTACAATATGGTTCAACTCAGATATCATCAACATTGCAAACAACTTTAGTTAGACTTTTGGGAAATTGTACATCCACCCTGTCCACTGAAATTAAAGGGCTGTGTGCAGCACAGAAGAACATCTTTAATAAAGATAAACGAGACCACAGATTCTTACTGGTGTTACTGGTTAAATCTTATCAGGTGATCAAGCACAGCAGTCTTTTCCTGTGGAGAAGCTGGTTCTTGGCCCAGTGAGGTGATTTATGGAAAGTGAAAATGGGCCTTTTTTTTTTTTTTTTATCATGGGCTAATTAATATCTACAGCCTGCAGGTTTCTTCCATTTAATTAATCAAGTAAAATAGCCTGGAAATGCAAAATAAGAATCGTTTAGCTTAAAGGTTCACAGTTTGACCATTAAATGCGTTTAACTCTCCAGGAGGAAGTCATGAACTGAGATATGTGATATTGATGGCTTTATTTACCAAATGTGGAACAGACAGTCATGATCCCCAGATGGCAAATCCTTTGAAGTATAGTTTTAAGTGAAATCTCTCAGCTGTGGGATGGATTGCCGTGAGATTTGGTACACACATTCATGCCCAAAGGATGAAGTGCAACAGCTTCAGCAGCCCTTCATTTTTTAATCCAAACCGTCATTAGGTCAACATTTTAATTTACTCAGCGCTTTGATTTATGATCAAATACCTGCCAGACTAATGGCGTTCCCATCAGACTCAGCCATACTTTGTCTTTTGTGCTAATAAGCACGTTAGCATACTAACATGTTAAACAGTGGTTCCCAAAGTGGTGGTCGCCAGAAACCAAAGTGGAGTGGTGAGACAATTTCCAAAAATCAATAAATAGAGTAAAAACTCCAAAAAAGTGATGTTTGAGCCCTGTGCTGGGCTGCTTTCTTAACTTCTTTCTTTCCAGCTGGATTTCTATTTCCACTATTTCCACCCCCACTGGCAATGTGCATGTCCACTCCTGTCCACACCCACAAACATTATGACCATACACACCCACACAACATAGAGTTCAATTCATTTTTAGTTCTGTTGCATCCTACAGGCAAAACGTCATTTTACTGTGTTGTATTGGTAAAGATTAACCTGTCAGTAAAAATGTGAAATTACAACTACACTCATAGGAATTAGTTATTGAAGGAAAGGAGCTTATTCTGGGAAGACAGGAGAAGGTATGTTGCCTCAACCAAGAGGAGCAATTTTATATATTTTTTTTATTTTATTTATTTTTTTTAATTTTTTTTTACATTTGACTCAATTGAGTCCAACTTTAGTCAGCCTGAAAAATGTGTCCAAATGTCTTCTTTAGTCTTCTTCTCAACATCTGTTGTTGACTTCATCCTTTGCTTAGCTGTGAATCTCAGGATCCAAAGCATATTTTCTAAACTTGCTGCACCCACCTGTAGCAAAATACAACCATCCAGTGCCATGAGATTTGTGTTGGAACAGAATCTTCAGTATTCCAATCCCAGTGCAGATCTCTAACGTTAAGGTCTCTGCCTGGTGCACATGTAAGCAAAAATCTCTTGAGCAAAGCATTCTTAACTGTTTCAAATCATGGTGAACATTCAATGAGCGTTTATCATTTTCTACATAATGCTGATTAGTAACTTCCTGCTGTCTAACTAGCTACATATCAACTGCTTTTCCCCCATAAACTGGGGATGCTCCCACCGAGGTACCGAGGACTGTGTGCAAGGCGAAGATGAGATATTTTGACTGTGCTTCTGGGGAGCTGTCATGTCCTGCATCTTTATGTATAGTTTATGGGGAATACATTAGCATGCTAACATTAGCATTTAGTTCAGCCTCACAGAGTTAGCAGAATGTCTTTAGACTCTTTGTTATTTTGTTTAATTATTGGTGTATTGTACATAGTCCAAAGTTTGTCACTCATTTTTATTCCTTTTTTTATCCTTTTTTTTATTAGCATACACATTATAGCCCAACAAATACAAGATCATTGAGACTGATGCAGATGCTGATATTTGACCTTAAAATAATCTGATAGAGATACATTTCTTTAACATTTGTGGCATTTGTAAAATGCACTGGACCGGATATTCTACGCTTGAAAAATCAACAACTGTCTGGTGGACAAACCTAAATGTATAATGATGACAGTTTCAAATATATCTGAAGTTTCTGTGATTTAATTTGTTGCCATTTAAACTGATGCAGATATATCTGCAACAAGCTATTAGATAGAATTCAGCCAGGCCGAGGTTGATTTATCAGTGGGGCTGTAATACAGATCCATGTTGCCTTGCTCATTGATTTTTGAGCAGCGCTTTTTGAGAAGAGGGAGACTGATTCACTTTTTATTCTATCACTACATTAATTTTCCATGGTCTCTTTGGGATTTAAACTGACAACCAGACTCCTGTGTAAAACTTGTACATCCCCTAGCTTCAGGATAGTCCATGTTTTCATCCCATAAATGAAAAAAGTCTACATGACTGCTGGGGAGTGGGAACATGTGCTGTGGACGACGTGGACAGATTAAATTTGGTCTGTTTGTGTTTAAGCAAAGAGAATGTCTTGAAGAGGCTCATTATTTGAAGTCAAGGCCTCGCTGTCTCATTATGAGTAGTGTTATTGTTGCTCGGTTCAATGCTTCCAGCTTTCTCAGACCTGAGAAAGAATCAGTAATGGGACTAATCCACTGTAAGCAGGAGGGAGCTTCTTGGTTAATGGTACAGTTTGCCCTTTTTGTAGAAACATCTCCTCTCCTTTCCTCCCCTCCTTCCCCTTGTCTCCCCCCACTTCTATGGGATTAAAGACAGGAGGTGTATTCCCATTCTGTCACTCACATTCACTCTGCCTCCTAGGCCTCAGCCTCTATCAGTGTAAACAGAAGAGGGGAAACAGTGTTTGGTGTTTTCTCCTGTCTAAAAAAACCTCCTTTTGGTGTCTCTTTGATCCCAGGCACTGGAATAGTAATTGCTATCACTTATGAAACAAAATGACAAGTGCTGCCAACAGCTTAGCAATGCAAATACAAAAGAAGAGAGAACAGAGAGTGGTGGGGATATAGGTCTGTAGAGAAGAGTTCACTCAGGCTCTGCGAAGGTCCTGAGCTTGCAGCTGGGATGCTTTTGACTGATTTTGGAAGGTTTTAAAGTGATAATCCACAGGAATCGTGTTTCAGTCACTGCCATAGGCAACTCTCCATGCTTTCTACGGAAGACAGATATATAGCATCCTCATGCATAAGGAATTTAAGTGCCTGGCCACTCCATTGTGCCTATCTTTTGCAGTCAGCATTACCCAAGAATACGACACGGCACTGAGCCTGCAAGAGAAAACTGGAAAAAAAATATCGATAGCTGAAGCCTCGCCTTTCTGGCTTACATATGGTGGATGCAGCCAAAGCAGCTATGACTGGATGCTGGTTATTCAAAGAGCATACAGACAGACAGAAATGAAGGAGCTGGATGGCTCCTCTTCCCTCTTTAAAGCTGTGGAAGTGGATAAGCCCGGTGTTATTCACAGTCTCCCTCTGACATCTTCTGTTGATGTTTATTTAAATAGCGCTCAGATCGGTGTGGAAATGGTCCCGTTGTGAATGCCCAGCAGGACACAGAACAGCTGGGCTCTGGAAGGGAAACAGAGAAAGCAAGAGAGAGGAATTTTTCTGAAAGGACAGAGGGGGGAAAAGAAGCGGGAAAGAAAACTTGAAGGTTTTATGTAAAGGAAAGGATTTGTGTGAAATGTATTTTGTGTAATGAGACGGCCCGATTCTGCTCTTTGAAACAGCGTTACCTGGAGCTGGAAAATAAAAATCTCTCCTTCTGCCCATCCCCTGTGGAGCCGGCTGTGCTCGGCTTACAGTGGGCCTATCCTCCATTTCACAAAAACATTCCGGCTCTGTATTTTGTCAGATTTAGTCATCAGGCTGGTCGTCAGGAAAGGGTGTCATTTCAAAGCTCCTGCTGGGGAATGGCTCTTTCTTCTAGGACATTCTGACACAGAGCGTTAATAATGAAGCTTTGCTTCCTAGTGATCACAAACACAGCCATCGACCGCACTAGCCATCAACAGAATTGTCCATTCACTCAATAACCTGCTGCTCTCCTTTCTGCTGTATTATTTTTCCAGACTCAGTGAGGTTAGTTTCTTCTTCATGGAAGGTGTTGGACACCCATTTTGCTTTTAGAACATGGGAACACTGTTTTGTCAGTGTGATGAGCATCATTTGACAGGCCCCTGCCTCAGCATCCTCAGCATCCAAGTCCATTTACAGCCAGCTCATTCACTTTATTGCCATTCGCTGATGGCAGCACTTTGAAGTGTTTGCTAAAGGAGGGTGGGGGTGGAGTGGGGGCAGGGGACATTTAATTGGCTGTATTAGTTGATTTGCTTCTCTTCTTATTTTTTGGTGCCTGCAAGTCACAGTGAGCTGGATTAAGCGACCTACATTTTAGTTCTGCTTTTTTCCCTCTCCCATCTTGATTCAGTGCTCCCAGTGTTCGTCATGTAGTGTTTAGGTTTCTTTGAAGGATCCCAGTTCATCTCCACCAGCTCCTCTCACTATGAAATCTGCTTGTTTGATCTGTGCACAGAAAAACATCAGACAGCAAGACCCCTCAAGTCCACGGTCTTCTGTGTTTACATTGACATGGATGCGTTCATACGGACTACAGGGAAAGTTAAATTTAGTATGTACATGACACTGACTGACAGTCGGCTGTGGGTAATGATGTGTTTTGTTTCACCACACGTCGCCCACAGCAGTTGCCCTCGGAGAAGTTTTGATGTTTGTTGTGTTTGAAATGCCTCTACGCTCCTGTACATCCAGTGCGACTTCATCTTCTTCAGTATGTTTGGGTTGGATGAAATTTCCATGCAGGGAAAGACAGTCAGCCCAACCACTGTAAAGATGCTGAAATATTTGGAGAACAAACTGTTGATCAGTCTCAGCTCTATTAAGTTCTTCAGTATGTCTTTGTTTTTTTACTGCGTCACTATGGCAGTCTCACATGAAATGTGCTCTATAAAATAAATACATTAAAGACTCCATCAGGTGAAAAGCCAGGGAAAGCAGTGGTGTAGAGTTACTCTCATCCATCCATCCATCCATCCATTTACACAGTTATATCCTGTTGAGGGTTGCGGGGGGCTGTAGAATTTCCCAGCTGACTTCAGGCAGGGTCCACTTTTATGGCAGACAGGGGTTAGAGACAGAGTTAAATCAACAAACGCTGAGGGAGAAAAGTTACTCTAAAGTTAATATCACATTCACATCACTATATAATGTATCATTAGTAATGATACATTAGCTCACCACTTAGAAGACTGCAAATTTAACCCAATTTGGCCCAACGTTTAGACTGAACCTGATCAAATTAATCATTTATCAATTTTGGACATTTTCAATTCTGGCTAACAGATACGCAGAGTTATGTTTAGAATAATAAAAGGCTAGCATCAATTATACAAATTGCATACACTTAAATGTAGGTTCCCATTCACTTTATCTATGACCTAATTGCAGAAAAGATAACACTTAAATGAATACTTAATGTAATCCTCTTAATTGCAGTTTGTCACACATGCCATAGCACCAAGCTGAAATGGATCTACTTACACTGCACTTCAGATGCATTCAACAGCTTTGAAAATGATCACTGTTCAAAGAATTTTGGTCAGAATTACACAGAGCACTTTATTCAGAATTTGCCAGCTATGCATTATATTTAAGGCAGCTCTAACCTGAACTAAAAAAATTGGATGGAGGAGACCCGTCCTTTCTCTAAGTGCAGCAGTACAGTGTTCAGGTTCAAATGAAGGGAGGTTGATGTTACAGCTAACCTTGGCTATGCACCCTGCATGGCTGCCCCTGTAAGCCATCAGTCTGCTGGGAGTCTGACTGAAATATTAAAGATCCTGTCTGCTCGCCTGCTGTAGCACCTCGCCACAGAGCAACCAGGGTGTATGGTGTAGTTTATGTCATAGGTATAGAGGATATGTAACGGATGGAGACCAAGGTGAAACAAGAGTTGAAGATTATTCACAGTGTAATTGACTTTCACATTACCATCAATCCACTGATATATTCATCCATCTATATCTATACATTCATGACTGACAGGACCTGCCTACACGACATTATATTTGTTGCTGATGGACGACTGGACTGAAAAACTGTGAGGGTATAAATACATCCTGTTATTATGGAAGTGATGCCCTTGCAGTGGTGAACAGAAAATAGAAGTCACCTCTTGCTGCCATGGTTCACTGTACAGCACACCAAGCCCTATACTGTGATAACACATTTAAGCAACGCTACAGACTTCCACATTCTGTGATTCTGCACAAAGATTTTTGTGTAATGCCAGGGTTCGGTGCCATTGCAGGAAATAGTGTGACTTTTATGTAGCTATGGAGGAAATGCAAATCAGCTCTGGAGGTTGGTAGGCAGTGGATGGACATGTAGAGCGTCTGACTTCTACACAGGTTAGTGCCATACAAGTCCTGTCCAAAAAAAAGACGAGGAAAAAAAATTGAATTTATATTACCCATAGCTTCAGTCTTTCTCTAAGCTGAACACCATCATTTATTTATGACAATCACATTTTGTCCCTTGTTTGAAGCAGAATGTTGTTGCTCATTTCCGAGACACTTCACATACATTTACCATTTCAATTAATTGTGCACCCTTTATAAAAAAAATTGAACAGTGCTTATGTTACACATTGATCCACTACATATATTTGCATGGTCTGTATTTGACATATTGAGCTAGGTTTAGTTTTTTGCTGGATGCTGTTTGACCACTGGCAACGTAGACTGTATATAGGGCTGGATGAACCCACTCTGATGTCAACTATTGGTTTCCTGAGCAGCAGCTTCTAAACTCATTTTGGTGGCTTCGGCCATCATCATCTCGGCAGTGGCAACTCCTCCTAACTCCTGGTTAATCCAAAAATGAAAAGGTGGTGCATGACTGAAGCTGAACTGGGCAATGCAAAATTCCCTGAGCCATGGAATGTCCAACGACTATGGAGAAATCAACAGTAGAAACCAAAATAATTTTTTGAATCAGACTGCAAACATGTTTATTTCTCCTGTGAGTTGGATGTTTTAACACAATTGTCTGTATTGATTGTCTCACTTTTGGAGCCTGCCTCAAGTGGTCTTTTGAGGATCTGCAATTTTTTGGCACTTTCACTTTGGAATAATTTTTCAGTCCCAGGTGCAGTCTGTTACAAAAAAAAATGGTTATCAGTGGGGGGTGACGCTTCCAGTTGCAAAAAGAAGTCAAATTCTACAGAAGCGTATGATAAAAATAGTCGTACTTCCTCCTTGATCTGTTAGCTCAGTAAACCTTTCCTAATGAGTTCATAGTTTAGAATCAAAGCATGGTGTTAATTTTGTGAATATGTTCTCATTTAGAGTAAAACAGATGATAAAACAGGATTAGGAGGGTTAGGGTTTATGTTTTAGGGTGAGGCTCCAATAATATTGACATATAGCTGTGTGTAGTGTCCACGAGTTCTCAGTCACATCCACAGCTCACCCATTATGCCGAGTTTTAATAGACCAAGATGACAACAGCCAAATTCCAAACTCAAAGCTTCAAACTGGTACATAGAGTCAATGAATCCAGACTATGCCTGATTGATGGCAAACGATAACCCAAATTGCTTTACATCCATCCATCCGTTATTTCTACAACGCCTAATCCTCATTAGGGTCATGGGGCGGCTGGAGTCTATCCCAGCTGAATTACAGTGAAGGCAGGGGACACCTTGGACAGGTCACCAGTCTAACAAGCACACTTACATTCACACCTACAGACTATTTTGAATTATCAGTTCACCTCAGCATGTTTTTGGACTGTGGGAAGAAACCGGACTACCCAGAGAAAACCCACGCCTGCACAGGGAGAACATGCAAACTCTATGCAGAAAGTTCCCAGGCCCAGGTGCAAACCAGGGATCTTCCAGCTGCAAGGCAACAGTGCTAACCACCGACGCACTGTGCAGCCCCAGATCACTGTACATTTCTTTCAAAGCATATTTGCTCTTGCAGATGAGTCTTAAATGAACTAAATTTCAAGGACCTTTGGTTGGCTGAAATGCATTTCTGTCAATCAGTTCTTAATTTCATAATTAATTAATATAATTTATTTGTAGAAAAGGTAGGCATTTGGTGAGGGAGTGTGACGGTTGATTTGCATTTATGTGTCATGGTTGGATGTGTCATTAGAATGACCCCAACAACATTCATACACACACACACACACACACACACACCCACACACACACACACACACACACACACACACACACACACATACACACACACACACACACACACACACACATTTTCTCCTCCTCCTCTCACTCCTCCACCTCCCGGGATAACAAATCAGTTTGGTCCTGATCCCTCCGATGGAGGCAGGCAGTTGTGAAGGAACTGAGGCAGGAATCAAGATCCCTGAGGCTAGAAACAAGAAAGAGGAAAAGAAAGAGGCAGGGACAGGGCGAGAAAACAGAGAGAAAGATGAAATAAATGATGCGAGTCTTTTTAAAAAACTACTTTTAAGTTATGATGAAACAGCACTTGCTCAAGTAAAACATGCTGATAGAGGAATTTAGGTTTTGATCAATTGCTTTTGCTGTCATTCTGAAGGTGTTTTATGTTCAAATCAGTATTAGTATGGTTGCTGGTAGTTGAACTCACAACATGTTCAACATCCTGCTAACAGGCCAGCGAGTGGAAAGAAAGTAATCAGGAAAATTGTGGAAAGAAAAGAGAAATAAGTGTATGAGAGTGAGTGAGGAGGGGAGAGAAGGAGAGTATTGACACTTGATTGACTGATATCCCACAGTGGGCCAGGGATTTAATCAAGTTTGTGTTTTGTGTATAACTAAGTCTAAATAAATGCTAAGGGAATGGGACCTGAATGCAACCGAGTGCAGAAAATGTGGTTAACAATGATCTTAATGTGCTGCTTCCAGTTTATGTTAACTTCATAGTGCTTTCCTCTGTTACTTTACTCAGCTGGGAACAGCTCTGATTAAAGATGAATCTGCTTTTCACTGATTTATTCTGAGCGTCCACTGTCTTGTTCACTTTAGCATTACGGTCTAATATTCCCTTCCTGCCACAACTATGCTACTGTTCTGTCCACCGTATTAGTCCTGAAGTTCTTCTCAGCATAAGGTTAACAAGTTTGTTTTAAAGTGAAATGTGTCAGCAATAACAAGACGGCTTTCCTTGACATTTGGTACAGATATATTCCCCTGTGGATAAACTGTAGTGACCCTAACTTTTTATCTTGTCAACGTTTTAAATTGTCCAATAGTTTTTGCATTTAATAGCATTTAAATCATCTTCACTTTTACATTGTATTTAATGCTGAAGTCCAAATGTTGGCTTGGTAAGATGATAAACTAGGATGGAAAACGTGTTTAGGCTTGTCTCTGCTAAATTGTACCAATGCCACTGTGAGTCTGGTGGATCACTCCCAAATACTGGTTGGACTGCTGAGGATGTTTATACAGACATTCCTTGTTCCCAGAGGGTGAAGCCAACTTACTTACTCACCCAGTTTTTCTGTCTTTAAATAAATTGCTGTTATAGTCAGATATACAGATATTCAAAATCCCCAACATGTGATTTTTTTTTTTGTGCAAACTGGAAAGTTTCATTAAAATCAAATAAAGGGCAAACTCAACAGTACCCAGAAAACATCAGCATGTTAGTATTGTTGCATTAAACAAGGCTGCACAGAGCGACTTGTGCATCTGCAGACATCTTATTAACTTGTGGAACCAGGTGCGTAGGAGATACACAGTGCAGATACGCTGAGTTGTGTCCTCATATTTCCTGCTACCTTTCCTGCTGCTCAGCTACACATGTGTGTACTGTGTGTCCGTGTGCAGTGGATTGTTCGTGTTCCATGTGCAGACACTGACAACATTTTTTTCCCCTGGGAGCACAATGAAGTAGCTGTCTGTCTAGCTACCCAGGCAGCTATAAATATTTATAAACAGGGATTAATTCAGGTTCAACGCTGTCTTTGAACTGATTCATTTTGGTGATATATGTCTGCTGAGTGAACCTCACTCCAAAATTTCACTGCATTTTACCACCACATGTGGCCCAAAAAGGAATCATATCCTCCTCAGGGCCTGTGACTAATAATTTTCCTCTCCCCTAACCCCTCCGCTATTAAAACACTTGTTGGATGTAGGATGGTGGGACACATTAGCATGCAGAAGCATCACCCACGGCGCTGATGTGACTATCATCAAGCAGTTTTGTCGGTCGCAGTGCCTGAATGTGGCTCTCAGCCTCCTTTGTGATTTACATGCAAACTCTACCAGATGCTCAACGCTGGGGAATCGTTTCATATTCTAATGCCATGACAGAAATATAGCCATCTAGCACAGGGTTGCCGCTGTGCATATGCTTGTACTGTATGTGTGTATGCGTGCATTGTCACCTTTACTGCCGAGTTTATGATGCAAGCTAGTTTCCGTAACAATGCCACCACAAGATTTTCATTTGGCCCTTTATGATTAGATTGCAGCGAGAGAAGAATGAAACCCCCAACAGACTGGAGACTTGCATGACTCTCAATACCTTCTCAGATGGCTGTATGTTTTGTTTTCAATTTGTGCGTATAATGTATAATAAAATGTATGTCCCAGTTTTGGTAAAGATCCTGACTCTGTGTTAGTCATAAATCAAGGAACAAACTCTGGACAGCTCGGCTCTTGGATGATGTCATTTTCCATCACTTTTCAGACTTGTGTAAAATTGCTTCGTCTGTCTTCAGGGAGCTTACAGGGTAATGTGTTGTCAAAGATATAAAAGCTGATAGGGTGCTGTGGGAACAGAGTCAGAATAACAATCTCAGTGTTTTCTTACATTATCATTCTGAGCATCAAGACCATAGATATATAGCAACACAAACTGTAATTGGTTCACTGCTGTGTCATTGCAGATAATGTTGGGTGTGGTGTAGACAGTTGATTTTAGAGGACGTACAAGTGGATTCAGATGTAGTGACTGATAGGATTACAGCAGATTTCAAATGCGTGTTTATTTCTGTCTCGACTCGGCCGTCCTTCCCCTCAGCGCTCGGTATTGTTTATACCGCAATAAAGAGAGAGCACGTTGAGCGGTGACTGTAAATCGTCGATAGCCCATAAATATCAGCCGTCTTAGTGCCGAGCTACAATTGGTCACCATCAGCTGGAGAGGAAAGTGCACACAGTCCAGCGGTGTTTCACACTACACAGGCTGCTGTTCGGAAACCGTCAGAAATGGGGTTTGCATGGGTTTGCTGTTGACCTGTCATATTCTCACCATGGGAGTGGGAGGTTCAGTGAGCAGGTTGAGGCCAATTGTCAGGAGAGCTTTTTCCATGTATCCTTCAGTTCAGCTAAGGAAGTTGTCATCAAGTTCTACATATAACCTCAAGGCCTCTTCACATGATAGTGGCATTTGGCAATTAACTGACCTTTAATTGCGCTGCAGCTACGCTCACTGTGTGGATTTGCACAGTTGACTGTTACTGAGCAAGTAGCTGCAAAATAATAATGGTTTTCAAGAACCAAAATAATACATTTCAGCTTAACGTTCTTGTTTTAAAATGTTGCCCTATAGCGGGTCCTATTAAAGAGGCTGGCAATAAGAAGATCTAAGATATTTGCTTGCTACTCTGATAGCAATATATCAGTAAATTAACCTGCCGTACAGTCACAGTGCTGAAGAGCAAACGACCAGCTCTGATAGATTTATGAAAAGAGCTTTGAGCACTACGACAATTAGTTAATATTTATGTGCTATAGACCCATTGTCTTTTCTTCATCATAAGCATGTCGTTAGCCCTGATTTCACTGTTTTTGACCCTTCCCACGTATGGGTTTAATTTGTTTCAAATCCATCGTTAACCAAAAGCAGGGCCCTGCCTCAGTAAGTTATCCTTCCTGTGTTCTCTTGTTCATTTTACATGTCCTCAAGTTAATTCCAGTCCTAATTAACTACCTTTGAAAGGAATCTGTGTGATAATTACCACAAGGAGGTGGAACGGAAGCAATCACACTCTGCACAATTTATTCCTCACCACAGGGAAAACCCCGCAGAGTCGCAAACTGCCTTCTTTTCTGTCCTGAGAATAACCTTCAGCATTTTTACTTTCGTTTGTAGGGAAACAGAGACACAAACAGTCATGTCACTCCAGACATAAAAAACCGCAGGTTTGTACTCTGGTCTGGTATTTTTGTAGAAATAATTCTTATTAAAAAAATAAAAAAATCCACAATGGATAAACAAATTAGAACTGAAATAAATTAACTAAGCTGGTAAGACTAGAAAAACCCAGAGGCTGTTGTAGAAAGTAGTTCTCATAACATAGAAAGAGAAGGACTAACGGGGAGCATTCATTACCATTCAAAGGTTTGGGGTCACCCAGGCGAATTCATGTTTTCCATGAAAACTCACACGTATATTTATGTGCTAACATAATTGCAGAAGGGTTTTCTAATCATCAATTAGCCTTTCAACACTATTAGCTAACACAATGTAGCATTAGAACACAGGAGTGATGGTTGCTAGAAATGTTCCTCTGTAGTCCTATGTAGATATTCTATTAAAAATCAGCCATTTTCAACTAGAATAGTCATTTACCACATTAACAATGCCCTGACTGTATTTCTGGTTAATTTAATGTTGTCTTCATTGAAAAAAAATGCTTTTCTTTCAAAAATAAGGACATTTCTAAGTGGCTCCAAACTTTCGAAAGGTAATGTATATAAGTATGTGTCCATGGCAATGAAGTAACATGTAAGCTCGTGCCATGGTTGATGTGTTTTTAGATTTCATGTGGCATTGAGTTATTCGGTCTTTGCTATACAGACAAACCTTGTCAGTAGAATAACAAGTGTTGCTGGCTTGAACTTTCCGTGGGATATGTAGATTATATGAAAAATGAATGAAACTGGCAAACTTTGGATTTCAACATGCTACAGGCAAGGCAAGTGGTAGCTAATTTAATTTTAAAATGTTTGCCACCTGCAGACCAAGGGTTTTTTCCTTGTAGGTAAGATTTGTATTTTACTGTAAAATTGCAAAATATCACATATTTATCATGCAGAAAAGTCAGAATAGAACACAGTGCACATGGTTGAGACGCAAGCTTGTTTCCATAGACCTTCTCTCCTCTTCTCTTGCATTCTCTCAGCTCAGTGAGAAATTTGGCTTTTGTGTAAAATAGAGCAAGTCTACAACATTTCTGCCAATCTGATGGAAACAGGTTACCAACATTAATTTGTTAAGCAATATGATGATGGAAAGAAGTTAGAACTGTAATCATGTGCATTATGCTGTTGCCCTGGTACTGTGTTTTACAGCATGATCCTAGCCTGTAATGGCTAGGATCATGCTGCAAATTGGTGACAGAATTAGCTTTCAGCAGTTGCTATTAGTATTATACTATGATTGGTAATGATCAATTGTTCATCAATGGATTGCTGTTAATAGTTTAATTAAGAAAAAAATATTTTAAGACCTAAACAGAAGATGCATTTTGACTCTGCCAAGGAAAATGGTGGAGTAATGTGATGATCGGTGTACATTTGTCCATCTGTCTGTCTGTTTGTCTGTCAGCAAGATTACTCAAAAACAGAATAATGGATTTGGATGAAATTTTCAGGGAAGGTCAGAAATGGCACAAGGACCACCTGACTGGATTTTGTCAGTGATGCAGCCTATAGTCTGGATCCATGGATTTGTTAAGGATTTCCATAACATTGCGAGATAGCGTCACAGCGTCACTGTAACTATGACAACAAGTGAACCTACTACAAATCCACCGCTACAAACTTATCGGGACTTATCTGTCGGAAATGATACAACAACTGAGCAACCTTGGCAGAGTACTGTGCTCTCTGAATGCTTTTCTTGTATGTATTGTAAAAGTCAGAAAATATCTCGCAGATTTGCTGCATCAAGTTGCATCGTAGGGTGGAGCCTCTTACTGTTAATGTGATGGAGGTAGGGGTGTGTGTGTGTGTGTGTGTGTGTGTGTGTGTGTGTGTGTGTGTGTGTGTGTGTGTGTGTGTGTGTGCTGACAACCTTGTCAAACAAGCGAACATTGCTGCTGTCTAAGGAATAAAAGCATGTGTTTGGTTGCATTGCTCTGCTAATTGTTGCAATTAGCACAGAATTTTGAAATCTTCCACTGACTTGGTGTCTGGCTTCTGTACAGTTTAGCCAGTTATCAGAGTCCAAGCCTGGAGCCAAGTGTCAGACAGCAGAGAGCAGAGCTGTAGCTGCTAACAATTCAGGATCAGCAGGACATAAGACCAGCAGAAAGTGTTGCATTATACTGGTACTTGTGGTAACTGTGATATTTAAACAATTAATAGTAACATTAAATTAATTATACTCATGTGATCATATTGTAAAATAATCTAATGCCAGTGACTGGTTGACACACCAATACTGAAACCACATACAGTACAGTTTTCATTACTGACCCTCTCCTTCCTACGCTTGTGTTTTGAGTGTAATTTCTGTAAAGAAAATAGACAAAAAAGTTAAACTTGACTGATAGCATCAGTTTTTTTCTTAACATTTTCTGTAGATATTGATAATATCATTATCATGATTTTTTTTTTTTTTTTTTGGCACTGTAATTGTGTCATAAGAATCTGATATTGTGAAAGTCTCAAAGATTTCCTGAATGGACTAAGTTGACTTTGTAGATGACCGAACAGCTGGACTTTTGTTATCTTTAGTGAACAAGTCTCATGCAGATAAATTGTGGTTATTAAACTATTATGACTTGACTCCACTGTTTTGAAACGTCCCCTATTCTATGATCTGTGCAGAATTAGGGATTTTTCATTGCCTATGTTTTTTTTTCTGTTTAGGCTTGTTCTGCTGAATTTTCATGTCTATTGCAGACCACATGCAGTCTGTAATTCTGTTAAATTATTTTACAGCCAGACATCTGGAGGTTATTGTGACACAGCACATACAAATACTTAAATGCAGTGCAATCAGTGTCAGTTCCATATTGTCTCAAGCTATGTCTGCCATTACTACGTGATTCCATCCCGCTAAATGTGCCTATGTGAGTTTGTGGGGTTGCATGAGGCCATTAGGTGCTGTACAAAGGTTTCTTTTCACAGTATCTGGGATTTCTTTAGCCTTGTTTCAAGGGTTTTGGTTTTGGTTCAGTGTGATTATGCCTGCAAGGTGACAAAGCCTGGAGATGAAAGCTGCCTTGTGTCTGAAAGTCAGTTAGTTCAAAAGTGCAACAGGTCTTTTAATTCATCACTGAGGTCCACCACTTGGATGATACCGTAATTTACGAGTCCACTTTAAAACCCAAGAAGGGAAGAGTGTGATGCGTCTGCTCGCGTAGAGTAAATTACATTGACTTCCAAACTCTGAGAAACAGATGATGCAAATGTCACACTTGATCAATTGATTTGGCTGAATTAGCTAATGGACCTGCAAAATGTACCTTACATGAACATAAAACATTTTCGGCACCACCATGAGCTGGGATTGTAGCGTGTTACAGCAAAGGAACACTGAGTAATGTGGACCTGCGTGACGTGTCTCCCGGAGAATCATTGCGAATCTTAGCAGGAGTTACACATTTCACACAAAAAGAGAAGGATGCTGGCTGGAGAAACATATTGGCTGGCAAAAGATGGAAGGATATGAGCAATGAGATTTAACTGATCTTCAAACGACGGCATGCCACAGTGATCTAAGACTTTTCCAGAAGGAGTCCCAGGACAAACTACTGTCTGTTACTCTGAACATGTTAATTGAATGATTTTTTAAAATTTGTTTTTGATACTGTCGTGTTCATTGATGATCAGTTACATTTTTGCCGGCTTGTGTGTCAGGTGCAGCTGTGTAACAGACTGAATGAATGTACAGCAGAGGTTTCAGATTCCTCTTCATCATGCAGCACCTTCAGGAGGGCGTCTGATTGGTCATAAAGATCTGTCTTCAGCGACAAGAAGAGCAAGATGCCTGACAGCAGATGGTATCATCCCCACAGAGCCCTGATCTCATCATCATGCAGTCAGTGTGGGATTATATAAGGAGACAGAAGACACTGAGACAGACTAAATCCACAGAAGAACTCTGGCAAGCTCTCCAAAATGCACTGAGCAGCCTACCTGCCAAGTGGCCTGAAAAATTGTGCGCAAGTGTAGTGAGGAAAACCTGTGCATTATTTTTGAAAGCATCCTCACTTTTGCAAGTCGAGAGGGAAACCAAACCGTGTTTAAGTATTGATTATTGAGTATTGAATTTAGTAACGAGACCATTTGAATTAACAGTAGGTGTTTTTTGCTTGATTTGCTTATTACTCCGCCACGGAGCACAGCAGACATACATTTGTCTGTCTGTGTGTCTGTCCATCTGTCTGTCTGTTAGCAGCATTACCCAAAAATGGACTAACAGATTTAGTTGAAATTTTCAGGGAAGGTCAGAAAAGACCAAGTGATTAGATTTTGGCAGTGATGCGGCTTATAGTCTAGATCCACAAATTTGTTAAAGATTTCTGTATCATTGCGAGAAAGTGGCACAGCGTCACTGTAACTATGACAACAAGTGAACATTACGTCAGCTGCCTGCTGACGATCACATGATTGCGATCCTACTTCAAATCTACCACTGCGGACTTATTGAGACTTATCCGTCAGAAATCATACAACGACTGAGCAGCCTTGGTGGAGTACTGCGCTTTCTGAGTGCCTTTCTTCTTTTACTTATTTGCTTTTCTTAACCCCGTGCAGGTGGAGAAAATAGGAATCACTTAGCTTAGTTTAGCATAATATTTGGAACCGGGAAGCAAGTTAGCTTCCCTCTGTTCCAAGGTTTTTACAAGACATCTTTAAAGTTGCTGGTACAAGGATTTTGTCGCCTTTGGAGAAAGCCAAGCTAGCTTGTCTCCTGCT
This sequence comes from Amphiprion ocellaris, assembly GCF_022539595.1. NCBI lineage: Eukaryota > Metazoa > Chordata > Actinopteri > Pomacentridae > Amphiprion > Amphiprion ocellaris. Next base: position 24,503,176 of record NC_072766.1, on the reverse strand, counting down.
TCCAGTCTTTGTGCTATGCTACAGGCTGCTGGCGATAGCTTCGTACTCACCATACAGACATGAGAGCAGAAATGGTGAGAGCTGACATAGTGCTTTTGCTATATACCAAAATTAAACATTCAGATTCCAACAGGTCTGCCCGTATCATTCCTTTGATTACCACTGTTTTCTGAGTGAATAGCACATCAGTCTCCAGACTCTATCAGCACTTTTGTTTTAATTGTGAATCGCCAGTGGACTGGAAATGAAAATTAATCTGAGGGTTTCTCTGGTAAGATCCCTGGTTCGTGTCCCGGCTTTCCCGGGATCTTTCTGCATGGAGTTTGCATGTTCTCCCTGTGCATGCGTGGGTTTTCTCCGGGTACTCCGGCTTCCTCCCACAGTCCAAAAATATGCTGAGGTTAATTGATCATTCTACATTGCCCGTAGGTGTGAATGTGAGAGTGCTTGTTTGTCTTTGTATGTGGCCCTGCGACAGACTGGTGACCTGTCTAGGGTGTCCCCTGCCTTCGCCCGAGTCAGCTGGGATAGACTCCAGCCCCCCCGCGACCCTAGTGAGGATTAAGCGGTGTATAGATAATGGATGGATGGATGGGTTTCTCTGGTAGCATTCAGTGAGAGAGACAGCAGACATTCTACATGACTTTCAATAATCATTGTGTAAAGATCTGATACTTGCACATCCTGTTAAAGCTGAAATTGGTAGAAATCTGGAAAAGGCAGGAATAAATGCTGGAAATTCAAAATATGCAGCCCTCCTCCTGCTGCCATCACTGTTCTAAGCAGCTCCCACCACACTAAAAGTCAATATTTGCTTGTGGCTTCACATGTGAATTAAATCACATCTTCACTAATGAAAGTCCTCCATTTAATCCATCGTGCCACCACATCCAACATTCACATGTTGCTGTATGTACTATCTGATCATGGTGAAGACCTGTGATTGGTTAAAGCCTGAAAATGGGGAGATGCAGAAGTCTTGTTTCTTCTCAGACTACTTGAATTGCAACATGCCGAAAAATTAATGTGAAATTTCTTCTGCCAAAAAATCCCACTTACCACCTCTTTAAGTGAATATTGATTACTTCCTCTACCTATAATTCTCAAAATTTGAACTACTCCTTTAATGTGCAGACTCCTTGCTTTAAATCATGAAATTGATGGAATCATTACAGCAATAAGATAAATATAGACAAATAACCATAGCAGCTTGAGAAATAGAAACACAAGGGCCAAAAACCCACCCATTGTCCTTAGTCAAGGTCTGAATCAGATCCAGCTGCCAGTCAGAGTGCATCGCTGATTCCACTTGCTCTATGAAGTCGTGGACAAGATGAGACATGAAAAGAATGGGAAAATAGTTGAGAGTTGGCTCATTTCATTTTCCAGTTCTCCTGAATAAATCAAAGTTGGTTTAATAGAGAGGAACTTTAGTCTCAGATAGATGTTTCAGGGGAAAATGTCCACTGCTGAATTCCATTCTGTGCACAGGCATCGTCTCAGATGATAAAACCCCTCTCGGATGCCGTTGGGTCTTTTCATCACTCAGGTAACATAAATGCAATTTTTAGAATGTTCTCGAGTCAAGAAGTCCAATTTCCCCCTCACTCCTCAGAAAACCTTCATCTCCCAAGAAATCGGAAGGGAGGTTTTCGTGTAATTTTGAGTGCTGTGGTTTGGAGTGAGGCCAGGCGCTCCCTGAGGCCTCATCGATCTGGCACAGGAGTCTGATCAGATGGGTTTTCATTCCATTTCATATTGTATTAAAAAAGCAGAACATAATCCTAGGATCCTTTTGAGGTATCTTTTCTCATTTTTAAAGAGTTTTACTCATGAATCATGATGATTTTCAAAGTAATGATTTTATTTCAAACATAGTGATGTTTGAAGCTGGATATTGCACATATATCTTGGTGCCTGTGCTGTGTAGCAGCGGGTCAGAGGCATCAGCAGAGATTTAGAGCTGTATTGTGCCACCTGTCCCCAGTGGTTGGGTAGGTAGTCGCCCGGTGAAGAACTGTGCTCTGCTGTGCACATTTCTCTAATAAAGACAGCACTCAGGTATGAAAATCCTGCAATGAGAGCAAATGTTGTGAATAAATTGTTGCTCACATGTGTCACTGCATCACACAGCCACCTCAACCCCCCCAACTGCCCCCTCCCTAACCCTCCCCCACTGTGAATGCGGCTCTATAATTAGATATGACTGGGTCTTGATTACTACTTAGTGTTGTCAAGGTGAGCATGAGACTCAACATGGTGGGTAAACAGATTCACTGTCACTGCTCCACTGAATCAGCCGCTGTTGACTTTATATCCACTTGCTGTTTCCCATCCCCTCCTTCCTCTTCCCCTCCTCACTCCCCTCCGAAGATTGCAGTTGTCAGAGCTCTGCGTTGATTTTGACACAGCAGTGATAGAACAGAACACTGGATCACATTGCTGACAATAAATCAAGTCCGGGCCTTTCTTGGATTTTTGATTAAAGAAAGGAAATTATGCTTGGTATTGACAGGAATGTGTTGTATGGCACCATAAATTCAACCAGCCTTGCTTCTCTGGCACTGCCTTTACTGATCATAATTTACAATTGCTAACACGCATTTCTGAATACCGGGTTCATTTTTCAAAACTCTTCACACAGTCAGCACAACAGAAGTCAGCGTGGTCTAAACTGTGAATCACTTTCCATTGCTTTGACAATCTTCACTAACCTGTTTTCTACAACCCTGTCTCCTAGAAATGTCTTTCACATAGAGATAAATTGAAACAGCAAATACTCTTTAAATGAAACATGACTGCAACCAGATAGTGTTTGCTATCACCGTAGTGAGGAAACGTTCTTAATTAATGTATTTGATAAGTTGCAAATACGTTGATACCGAACGTATGAGTTTGTTCACTGATGACACACTTTCCAGAGTATCCGATCTTGCTGCACAAAATCCACTTGTAGTGACGAAACAGGTTTTATGGTCGACTGGTTAAGGTTAATGAGAGTGGTCTGCTGTAATACAGATAAAGTCTCTCTGACTTTGGACACAGCACAGTTGCTTATATTTAATCAGAACCATCATCTTCTCCTAACCTTAACCAAAGCACTTTCGTTCACTACACTGATGAGCCAAAACACTATGACCACCCCTGCCTAATATGCTGTTCGTCTTTTGCAGCTCCAACCCGCAGATGCATGGACTCTACAAGACCTCTGAAGGTGCCCTGTGGTATCAGGCACCAAGACGTTAGCAGCAGATCCTTTAAGTCCTGTAAGTTGCGAGTTGGAGCCGCTGTGCATCAGATTTGTTCCAGCACATCCCCAACTCCATTTTTCCTGCACCCAACACACTGACTACGTGAACTAACTGTTCACTTGCTGTTTAATACATCCGAGACCTTGACATTGGCGCAGTTGTTGTGAGAGAATCAGCCTTGTCCAATTAATCTGTGAGTGGTTATAATGTTTTGGCTCATTGGTGTAAATCTAACCACAGATGGGAGTCTGGATGCAAACTCTCTGCTGAATGAACACTTTGTACGCCCTCTATCCACCCCAACCACCTCCTGCAGACTCCAGTGCAGTTTTTAATGTGATGGAAATCTCATTATCTGGTTAACTTGGGCTGGAAGGACTCACAGGAGACTCTCAGATGTGTTACGCAGAAGTGTTTAATGAAACTCTGCCGAGAAGAATAGAGGTTAGCAACAATAATTGAGACACAAGGCACTTTCAGTTCTGCAAGATATCTTGATAACAGGAAGCATTTGTACATACACAAGCTTTTCATGTGTATTACACATTCCTCTGTAAGTCACTTTTTGGATAGAAGACATTTCACATGTGGCAAGTCTAAAGATGGAGAAGGAGTACTGGGTGAGCAAGGTCTGTCTTCTAAAATCAGACAAGAGAAGCATTGGTGTCACCGCTGCAGCTTTACCTAAAGACAGAAAATTACTTCACAATAGACGTGGCACTACCAATGAATTTATTCCAGCCAGCAATTACATTGCACCTAAACCACCATTAAAACTCTGTATATTTACTCTCCTGTTTGGATATACTTGACATACTATTGTCAAACTGCTGAATTGAACTGTAAATCAGACTGCAGTTCGGTACATGCTGCTCTCCAATCACAGTCACACTGAGGTTTACAACCCAATTCAAGGGTTACATTTCCCACCAATTGTTCCTACATCCCTCAGCTCTTTAGAGGAATTCTCTTCTTCATGAAGGTGGACGTATCAGCAGAAGATTGCAGGGATGGAAATAGAGTTTTTTTTCCAGGTGAATTGCTTCATCTATAGCTCTTCTATACAAGTGAATAGCTGTTATCTGTTGAAAGGGTGTTTTGGGTTATTGAGTTACAAAGTTTTCTTGTCATGAGACAAAAGTCTTCAGGGTTTTTGAACTAAAGGTGATTGTGATATACTTAGGAAGGGTTCTGGTTGTGTTTGAAATGTGAGATCAACTGCTGGTTTGAAAAGCGGAACTTACTATTGAATAAATGTGTATGTAAATGTGGGTAAGTGTATTGGTGAATTAATGACTGAATTAGTAGTTTTCTAATGATGGGTGTGTAGCAGTGCACATTTGAAGAATACAACATTGTTTTTTGACATAACTTGACAAATGAAGAACTTCTGGTTCAGCAAATAAAACACCTTTATGAGTAACCATTTTTTAACTGAAATCATTGAATGAATTGTTAGAATAGAATTTTCTTTTTCTCTTATTGCATAAATTGAAACTTGGGCAACACTGGATATGTTAAATATCTTTCTTCACCTCTTAAAAGCACACATTTGGTCTTTTAAAACCAGATAACATACAGTACCTACCATACATATATTTTGTTCTGTTTCTCAAACTTCTTTAAATCAATGTCCTGATGTTTTAATGTCAAAGTTTTAGGGAGTTAAAGATTATAATCCAAGTATTGTTACACATGCAAACCATGGAACTAAATTTCTTCCATAAGTTTTTGTCAGTCCAGTTGAGAAAATGCATAATAGCCCCTGTCTGAATTTTACATTGTGTATTAGTTGTGGAGTGTTCAGGTAGAAACATGAAGTCACATCCACTGTATTGTGGCTCGCCTTTATTTTCATTGGCCTGTGTTTGAAACTGAAAACAAACCACCCACCTCCCTAACCGTTACCAATATAGTATGTCACTTGTCGACTGTAACTGTCGTTAAAGATCTCTTTATTTTTTTAATTTTAAAAAATAGAAAAATACTTAAGATTCCAGAATCTCTAAGTAAGCAAACAATGTTACTTTCAGATGTACAAAAATGCCATTTCACAATGTCATTGTTGATGTGCAATACTTCAGGAAGTTTTATTTATCTTTCAGTTACCAAGTATATTCTCATGTAAAATCGACACGATTCAACGGTATAAAAACACACTTTGAACTGTAAATTAAGTCATAGTTCTTTTGTCTCATTCCAGGTCCAGTAGCTGTGATCAGTGGTGAGGAAGACTCTGCCAGCCCCCTTCATCACGTCAACCATGGGATTATTACCCCCTGTACTTTGGATGCAGGCCCTGATGCGGTTGTCATAGGAATGACTCGAATTCCTGTGGTAGAGAATCCTCAGTACTTCAGACATGGGCACAACTGCAACAAGCCAACCACCCGTAAGTCCCTCTGTTAATATGATGAAAATATACCAGGCTATTCTTATCTCTTGAATAAGAGCACTGATCACGTGTCTGTCAAATCCATGACATCAGGGTGGGACCCATATCATTTTCAACACAGACTCACAAACAGAATGAATGTAGCTTACATTGATAGATAGATGTGCAAATTAAAAAAATAATGAAGTAGCATTTTTGTTACTTATAGATTAGGCTATCCTTGGCAACAGTTAAAAATTGATGGTTAAAAAGTTGCAGCCTAACCCACGACATCATTCAAATACAGCAGTTTTGAATTAAAGAGAAACTCTGCTGGAGTGTTTTGGATAATAATTCAAGCAAAAATGGCTGAAAATTGTTGATCAGAGAGCTGCTCTCCCTTCACATGGAGGATATGACAACCAGGCAGCCAAATGGGACCATAAGAGTTTCATACATTATCTGCAGCTGTGTAGTCATATGTATCATGTTAAGTTCTCTCAGAACCATATGGGACCTCAGAAAGCTATTCAGAATAAGCAGCTGCCTCACGGTCAATCAAGGTTATTTATTCACTAAAGCAGTTTCTGCTACCCTGAAAATAGTGCAGATTAAAGCACTCCAAATGTTCTACTGTTGGCTGCAAAAGTCAACACAAAATTCTTCCTGCACTTCCAGCATCTCAGAAAATGAACTCCCAGTGGATTACTTTGATTTTAGCAGCAGAGTCCCGCTGTTTATCCTTATTTTGAAACATGCCGTGCTGCTAATCTTACCATTAGCTTTGATTCTATTTTTGATCATGCTGCTGTGCAGTCCACTGTTGCTCCATGTTGTCAATTGCAGATGCAGAACAGATGTTGAGAGAGTTTTGTTCCTGAAGGGGGCATGGTCAGCATCAGCTCAGCTACATTTAGAGCTACAGACACTCAAAGAGAACTCAAACTAGATAGAATACAGTCATAGTGAAATAAGCTATATTTGCAACATTTTGAGCTGAAAATTTGAAAGACCTTCTGGAGACATGTGAGACTATTACTGAAAAGGGACACAATATGGGTCTTAAAGACGTACTATCTGGCCACACTGGGAATCAAATGTGTTCATATTCATATGAACAGCTAAACGGGAAGGTTTGGGACAGCGACAGGAAACAGTTGACACAGACTCCCCATATGCAATGTTGGAAAGGTGTCAGGGATAGCATCACCATCCAACCATCCCACATACAGGCCAGAAAGACCAAAAATCCTGCTGTGGATGCCAAACATTACAAGTGTATTATGACTCTTTCTGTAAAGGTCTTGGCAAAGGTAAAGGTGAAAAAAAAAGTGAAAAGTCTAGATAAAACCATAAGGAAGATCAATGTTACATATTCTTTGTCTAAAAAGGGCTTCTGTTCGCCTTCCTTCATCATGTCCCTCATTACTACTGGTGGCCATTATTACACATCATTTGACCTTCTTTTATGGAGTTACAAATGGACCCTTGAAACTGTAAGGCATGTAAGAAGCACAAAGTGTCACAGAATGTTATGTAGCGTGAAGAAAAGTGGAACATCTGGTCAGAGAGACAGATATCAAACACCACGTCTTTATGAGGCTCATTCCGACAGTTGCATAGCCATTGTAATGAGCTGTTTATCTTTACAATGAGAAGTGCTGAGGCCCTCGGGGCAAAAGTATAATTTAGTGTCGTCTACAGAGTTGTATGATCATATGGTGTTAACATCTGGTGGCACAGTGCCAGGCTTTTCATATAGGATCTGTTTAGACAAAGCAGCATTCTGTGTATCAGCTACTGATGTTCAGATACCCACAACCTCTCCTGTGGAAATCATTCACTCTCCCTCGGGACTCATGTTCCAGGTTGGGGAAAGACAAGACCACTTTACGGCCTAATTACTCACAATTACATCGACTGCTCAAGAGAATCAGCAGAAAACAACTGTGCCAGCAGCCAGCCACAGCCTGGTGCCTGCTGCTTCTTTTCCAAGAGACACCAGTCAAACCGAACAGATTTAAACAGGGAAAAGGCTCTCTCCTGTCTGAATGCTGGATCAGGCGTTTTCCTTCATGACCACATCCCCGTTGGACTCAGAGCTGCATCGTTTACATCTTGGCTCATACTCAAAATGGCTGCTGGTCAGGCTAACAGAAGTCGGCTTCAGAGTTGGAGCCAATGAAAAGGGAGGAAATCCCATTTAGAGGTGATAAATAAATGACGGGTCTTATGTATTATGAATTGCATGAATTTTTAATGTCCAGCCAGTGACTGATTTATAACATCTCATGCCTTGCACAGGAGATCTGATTGCGAGCGAATGAATAAATGACAATGGGCACAAATTAAACTTTCTCCCGATCACCGTAAACCTGGAAATGAAAATCAGACCATACATGTGCACCACAGCAGTTGGACTTCAGCTTCACCGAATGGTCTTCGTCTCAGAATGTGGTACCCATTTTCTTTTTTTTTTAGATTTAATTCTATGTGCGTGCATAAAAAAGGAAACCGTAGGAAATCAACCCTGAATTCATCACAAGGTCATAATGGCCACTGCTTTCTGCCATCGGCTAGGAAAACAAAATGGATCCGAACGGCTTCTGCCTCTGCCGATCACTCACTGAATATGAATGCATTCTTTCCCCTCAGGACACGCACACATGGAAAGCAAATGTCTGTGTATCCATGTGTATATCTGCACAGGATGTGTGTAGGTGTATGGCAGTGAAAATACACCCATGCATGCATGTTGGTGTGGGCGTATTCTAAGTGTGGCTTGTAGGTACAAGGAATTTGCCGATATGTCACCTTACTTTCCACCATCTGATTAGTGTCTTCAGTCAGGGGTCCTTTGGGTGTCCTGCTGGGCCCACTGGGTCCCCATTGTCCTGCTGGCCTTGATTGTTCTGCAGCACTCAGATACACTATGTCTGCTTTACTGGTGCTCGGCCACTAATCCATAATGTATTCATTCATTTACTTGAAAGCTTCTTATCCAGGAGAATAGCTTGCTGCCAGGGTGTCTTACACACACACACACACACACACACACACACACACACACACACACACACACACACACACACACACACACACACACACACACACACACATACCTCCCTCGTTCAGGCTTGCAGTGGTGACACAAGCTCGCACATACATAAATTTAAACACACCCACATTTCCACTTACCTGTGTCCATCAGGAGTTCACTAATGTGATGGTCAGTCTGCTTCCACTATCTCTCCTCTGGATAATTTATGGTGTCCCCTGCTGTCACCCTGTATGCATTTTGAAATCAGCTGTGATGATAACAATGAGGAGGGGGAACAGTCTGCCGCCGCTGTCTGCTATGCTGGCTTCTGTTAAAGCTGCATTTGCTGAGAAGTCGCCCGCTGCAGAGCTCATGCCAGTGATTCCAGTGTGTCCTTACCAGATGTATTATTCATGAATGTTTGATCCACAAAACATTTTATATATCTGTACCATTGGCTAAATAGTTGTAGTCACACAAAACAAAGCACATATTGTCTTGGCTGTTTAGGCTCTGACACCTGGAGATGCTGCTGTCGGTCTCTCACCACAGGAGGGAACATGAAAAAATAATGTGAATGCCATCCCATTATAGTTGCCCCCTGCTTGAACCCATACACATGCAGTTGTAAACAAAGTGGAGTTTTTTTTATTAGAAAAGTGGTACCATGGTTGTCATTCCAGTGCCAGTTTAAAAACAATAAGTGCTGTCATGTAATCGGTTCTTCTTCCGGTTGAACCGCTGCCCTCGACTTTGCTGCAGTAAACAGGCGAGCCATGACTGATGAGGACGTTTGTTGAGATCAGCTTTTTTTTTTTTTTTTTTTTGCACTGAAAAAGCTGAAAAAGGCCAGTCCTGGGGAAATGTAGCCGCATTAGGGAGATAAAGGCAGAAAAGGCAAAGGACGATTCTTTAGCCTAATGACAGATCCATATCTAGCCGGATCCGCTGTCTCCCAGCAAGTGGCTTTGTTTTATCATTCAGCTTGCTATTTTAATTACGGATTTGTCACATCCCGCTGGCCAAAATTAGACAATAGCGTTTGATGTTGAAGTATAGCGTATAGCCTTTCATTATATCCATGTTATTAGGGGTATCACTGGTGGGTAAAGCTCGGACAAACCCCCTCTCTGTCCCCTCTGCTTTTGGTGTAACTGAGACATAATTATGCTCAAGGTGATGTTTTTGAAGATTAAAATGTTTCCAGCAGAGACAAGGAGTGATTAATTTGACTGCTTGAAAGCTCAGCAAATGAATGGAAATGCAGAACAGACTGATTGAAAGGCAGTTATCATGTTCCAAGGCTATGATTCCATGAATTATAGTTTGAAACAGAACAGCCCTGCAGCCTCGCCAGTTGTGAATTCAAACAACCTACTTTAATTTGTTGCCCAAGAAGTCCAAGATGAGTTCCTTTCAGCACACCACAGCACAGAGCAAAATATGAATGTCTTAGTAGACTGAGCTCTAGCATGATGTTCAGTGATGCCAGCCTGCGGAAATTGTATCCATATAGACTAAAAGCACATTCACCTTTGCTGAAGGTCCCATCAGATAGCCGTCTAGATTTGGTCAAAGACAGTGAGAGTCTACAGAAACTGCAGATACACAGACAAAGCAGGAAGCAGAGGAACTGAAATTAATTAAAGTGTAAATGAGCAATGTTGGCCAGTACAAACATGTTTAATTAGTTGGCAAAACAAAGAGGTGACAAGAAGCTAAAAGCAGCAAGAGTCCATTTGAATAAAAATATATCCCTCCACATTTCTTGACTTCTGCCAGTGTAAATTAAAAGAAAGGGCTTGCAACAGTGTAACTTGGGACATACACTGTGCTGTGAGAGCATGTGATGTACAACAACAGCAATTTGTTCTCAGCATTAACACTGGAGCAAAGAGCTGCACGGTTAAATTTAAATAACACATTCTCCTGAGTGTTGACAGGTCAGTAGCATAATGAATAGTTCACTCCCATCACTGAGGACCCAGCGTTCTGTACAAGGCTTCAGCTGCAGAGTAAAGCAAACAAAAATATTAACATTTTCTCCCAAACAAACTTACATAAATGTACTTTCCTGCTTTTAAAGAAGCCTCATTTACACTGTATCTATGGGGACTGAGAGCTCAGGGTGGATACGATGCCTCATATCCTCTAAGATGTCAAATATAACTACTTCTTGTTAGTAGTCAAGACTTTCATAGAAACTCCCCAAGGCATCAAGTGTAAAGTACTTAGTGCTTAAGTGTACTTAATGCTTAAACTTTAATCCAGCTGTAACACTGAGGTTGTGCTTAGGGAGAGGCTATTGTCAAAAGGAAATCAACCGCAGTTTTATCTTTGTGTGTAAGTGCTATAGTATGGAGCGGCTAAGCATTAAATATTAAATAAGTACAGTGAATACACATTTTCAGACACTTTTCACATTTTTTATGCTGCAGATTTGTGTTAAAATGGCTTAAGCTTCTTTTTCTCATCAGTCTACTCACAACACTCTGCAATGCTAAAGCAAAAACAGGTTTTAAGAGTGTTCATTCATTATTATTCAAAATAAAAGAGTGAAATCTAAGTATTCAGAGCTTTCACTTAGCTGTTGGTTAAAGCACTGTTGGCAGCAATGACATCCTCAACTATTCATACAATTGATCCTCCACGTCTTTATATACCATGTTTATGGCTGTTTCTCATTCTTCTTGGCAGAATTTGGTCACGTTCCACCAATTTGGAGGGGTATTGTTTGTGCACAGCCATTTTTAGGTCTCTCCAGAGATGCTCTATTGAGTTTAGATGAGGACAGAAAATCATTCCTGTGTTTTCTTGGTGGAATACGCTATCATTCAAAAGTTTGGGGTCACCCAGACAATTCCATGTTTTCCAAGAAAACTCACACTTTTATTCATGTGCTAACATAATTGCACAAGAATTTTCTAATCATCAATTAACCTTTCAATACCATTAGCTAACACAATGTAGCATTAGAACACAGGAGTGATGGTTGCTGGAAATGTTCCTCTGTACCCCTATGGAGATATTCCATTAAAAATCAGCCGTTTCCAGCTAGAATAGTCATTTACCACATTAACAATGTCTAGACTGTATTTCTGATTAATTTAATGTTGTCTTCATTGAAAAAACTGCCTTTCTTTCAAAAATAAGGACATTTCTAAGTGACCCCAAACTTTTGAATGGTTGTGTACCATGTAGTCCCTGTCTTGCTGAAATGTCAAACTTCACCCATATTATTCATATTGACCATTGGGTTTTTAGATAGATAGATAGATAGATAGATAGATAGATAGATAGATAGATAGATAGATAGATAGATAGATAGATAGATAGATAGATAGATAGATAGATAGATAGATAGATAGATAGATAGATAGATAGATAGATAGATAGATAGATAGATAGAAGCTTTATTGTCATTACACAGCGAGATACAATGAAACTTTGGTAGCAATCTCCTACAGTAGCTACATATCAAATGTGTAATGTCCAAAAAAGAAATTAAAACTGTGTATATAAATAATTGTATTTAAAAATGTAAGGTGCAGTTATTTGTTAGTTATTTGTCTGACAAAGGCCCATTATCTTCTGTTATTCTGTTTGACAGGGCAGCCCTATTCTGACTACAGACAATTCTGTTGACCTTCTGGCTTAGTTTTCTCTCTGACATATGCCAAGTGTGTGCTTTTCCTAATTATATCCACTGAATTCAGCTAATCACAGGTCGACCCCGGTCACGCTATAGAGGCATCTCCAGGACCACTGATTATAGCAGGATACAAGAGGTCTGATTTTTCAAGGAAAAGAGATATTTCTGTTGTTTATTTGAATAAATAAATCACTCTAAAAACCTGTTTTTGCTATATTATTATGGACTACTGTGTGTGATTAATGAGAAAAAATAAAAACTGAATCCATGCCTGGCTGAAAAGGGGAAGGAGCAAGGATTTTGGCTATTATGCCATTTCATTCTCAACTGTCATTGAGAAATTAAAGTAAGGGGAAAAAATACCATCATGAAACATTTTAAAAATCTTTAATAAAATAAAAACAAACCCGAATAAAACCTTGGTCCTGTGACAATGAGGATGTTGAAATAACATTCAATAAAAAGATAAGCTGCTGGCTTATTCCAGGGGCTTGTTTCTAAACTTTTTTTTTTTTAAAACAAAGTTAGTGTCATCAGTATGATGTTGTGGGTGATGTATTCTGTATTTTAGCCAGGCGTAGGTGTTATTTCACAGAGTGTTCACCAAGTCCAGACAGCAGCAGCAGACACAGGCCGGCAGTCAGCCAGCCGCAGCAGGTTAGGACTACATACCTGCTGAGAGTCAACAGTAAATGCTGGTGTTCATGTCACAGTTGCCCAACGATGCCAGCAGATACACAGCCCCTGTGCTGCAGTGAATTTAATGGCGGTGAGCTTTTTGTGTGCTATTACCTGCTGGATGAGTACCTCTCACCTAACTATTAACATCCTGGGGAGCTCTTCTTGTAGAAAGGCTAAACCACTGGTACATCACAGGGAGGTTGGGAAAATGATTTCTCGTGTGATAAAAACAAATCTCAGGGGAGAGTAGCATCATTAACCAGTTCTTGAGAGTCAGGGTGTGATATTATTTGTTTTTAATGTTGATTGCGTTGCAGCATTATTTGGAAAATAGCCATATACATAAAATGCTTGAGTTAAAATACATTTCACTTTATAGTTGTAATGTTTTGACTTAATCTGTCTCATTTTGTTTTCCGACAAATGTCCACAAGAATGAGTCATCCTTCCATTGTCTATACACCGCTTAATCCTCATTTGGGTTGCGGGGGGGGGGCGGCTGGAGTCTATCCCAGCTGACTTAGGTCGAAGGCGGGGGACACCCTGGACAGGTCACTAGTCTATAACAGGGATACATATTGAGACAAAGAAGCACAATCATATTCACACATACAGACAATTTAGAATCACCAGTTAACCTCAGCATGTTTTTGGACTGTGGGAGGAAGTCAGAGAACCCCGAGAAAACCCACACATGCCCAGGGAGAACATGCAAACTCCACGCAGAAAGATCAGGGGAATGCAGGGATGCGAACCAGGGATCTTCTAGCTGCAAGGTGAATGTGCTAAACACCGAGCCACTGTGCAGCCAAGAAAAAGTCGGTATGAGTGAAATATAACTTCTGATAAGCAACTGTAACAAACAAGTATATGAATGTAGGGCTTGAAGTGAAAAGTCATGTGGATGTCCTCGGCATTTTTGATTGAGCTACCACTTCTCAGTATTCAAGCAGCCATCCTGCAAAAGACACGTTGTCAGTGACCAGGAGAGACGCACATCGATCGACCCACCACACAAACTCAGGAAGGCTTCCAGGCAGAAAAACACTCAACCGCTCACTCACACACCTGTGAGTTATAAACACACACATGGATGCACACCGTTGGCAGGCAGTTGGAGACAAACACACCCTCAAACAGACACTTACATACTGACACTGGAGAAAGTTGGCAGGTAGTTGCGTTGAAATGCACACACGTTCATAGACACAGGTACAGAACAAAGCCCTCCAAACATCTGCACTCCCCCAGCAGCCTGACCTGACTAGCAGAGTAAATCTCGGTGCTGCGTTGTCTCTCGGCCTCCGGGGAGAATGTTTGCTGGCATCGAGGCCTCAGGTGAGCCGGGACAAATGAATGATGCTGAGCTGCGGGATAGAGATTTAATCTCAGGGCTTTTCACCGTGTCACTCTCGGTAAATAGGCTGCAGCATGCAGCCTGAGTCCGCCTGCAGAGGAAACTGAAGGTTAAAGTAACTTGTCCTCGCCACTGTCAGTCGGCACGCTCCATAATAGCGGCTTCAGTCCCATCAGTGGAGAGGACCGAGGTGGTCGGTGGCTATTTAGCGGCTGAGCAAAACAAACCAGATGAAATATTTACACCCAGGAAGTAAGGAAGTGGGGGCAACTGGGACAGATGGAGGGTTAAGCAGGCTTTCAGTGCAGCTACATTAGTGGGAGGACTACTGTTTATTTCATTAAATTGCCTTAGTTGTGTTGGCCTTATACAGCAATGTTAAAGTCAGTTACTAGTCAATACAAAACTAGAATCTCTTCACCTACTCTTCCAGTACAGATGACATCACACTACTCTGGAAACTCCATCAGTAGTCAAAATAATGTAAGCAAAAAATGAAGTCACTAAGGGCCAAAGTTATTCCATTTTTTGTTTTGAAGGAGAGTTCAGTCAATTTTACACCTTAAAATTCTGTTTACAGTTGTTGGGAGAACTTCTGTGGAAACAGTTCTATAAAGTCTGACCAACTACATTAGGTCATGGTACTTGGTCAAAGTTGAATGTGTTGGGGAGAATCGTTAGAAAAAAGGAGAATTCTTCACCTCTGCCGGCTCCTCCTCATCGTGGCTTGTTGCTAGCAGCTGAACAGACAGATCAAATGAGTTCATGAAAATATCAAATTTATTCAGTGTCATATCGCTGCTTGAAAATGGATATGAAAGCTGATGTTTTTTGTCTTAATTCCACAACGAGGATTACTAAGGCATTAATAAAAAAAAAACATTAGTAGCATTACTTCTTACATGCAATACACTGTTTCTTGCATTGTAGTTAAAGTATATCATTTTTATTTGAAAAAGTAAAGCTAATAAAAATTTTAAACTTAGGAAGTACTAATCTTCATTTCTGTAGCTTCTTAGTGATTATATTATCAACAACTTTTTACAGGTGTGTTTTATAGAGAATATTTTTAAATTTTAAGGTTGAATCTTCCAAAAAATAGGAATGTTGTCACAGTACTGGCAGCTCGCTTACTTAATCTCTAAACCCAAATTTGTCTGTATGCAAGCAGTGATGAATGGATTCATTTATAAAATCATCTTTAGCCCTGCTCTGACATTATATCATGGCTACTGAGAATATTGGATTCTGATTAGCTAGAAGATGTACATTAAAAATGCATTCATTGTATATTTTAAATTAGGTTTTCTCTGTCCAAGACGATGTGCAGTATTAAACATAAATGCAGCCATTTGGTGTGGTTTACCAGTTTGCCTAAAGCTAATTTCATCTGTGGTGCTATGGAAGGTCAGAATAATACCTTCCACACAGTGACAAAACAACACTAAATGAACTAGACAAACAAAACATATAGGCAGGGCAAGTTTATTTTTATAGCACAATTCATACACAAGGCAATTCAAGGTGCTTTACAATGGCAAAGAAATACATTCAGAAAAATGATTTTAAGGTAGACATACATTAAAATCAAAGCAATGATGATTTAAAAGAGCCAACAGTTTGAGCAGACCTCAGGTGTTAAAGAAGTTTGTAAACCTGTTCCTTGATGACCTGAGGGCTCTGGATGCTTTGTTTGGTGCTAATAAGTCTAGGGTATGTTTTGATCAAAGACCATCCAACATGAAGTAGACCAGGAGTAAGATTTTTAACTCTATCCTTTCACTATCATGAAGCCAGCGTATTGATATATAATACACATTACACACAATAATGCATCACACACACACACACACACACACACACACACACACACACACACACACACACACACACACACACTTTATCAGCACAACATGTTAGAAAAATGTAAAATCAGAATATCTGAATACCAAGCAAAATGTGGTCCAATATGTTTGCCTATTTGTGCTAGAATCTCTTTTTTTGAAGCAAGTCTTCTAAAGTTTTCTAATCTGTTGACAAAGTTAGCACAGCTTCTCCAACATGAGGGAGGTCACACTTGCTCATTATTTTGCTTGAAACATTTTGAAATCCACAGTAAAGGAACATTGTGAATATTTTCTCTGGAATTGTAACCTGAATCTGCCACATCACAGCTTGCAAATTCTGATGACTTAAAGAGAGCAGAATGGGAGCAATTCTCTGAGAAAAAGTGCAGAAAGAGTTTATATAGAATCCATTCAAGGTAGATCGCATATATTTGAGAGGCATGATTTGTTAAAACAGTTTTAACAGTTAATATGCTTTAGTTCATTTACATAATGAAAAAGATAAATGCGAAGATACTCTGATAAAACGGATAAAATATGATTAAAAATTATGCAAATTTCCAATTTGCACATGTGAGATCAGATATGAAATATCACCTGACCTCACCAGAAAGTAGAAAATAACATGAAAGATTACAATCGAGCACAAACTTCTGAGAAAAAGTGAGAAAAAAAGAAAAATAAATATTTTAGAGTCTGACATATGGCTAAAAACATTTCTGAACCTTCACCTGCTGATAGATGACAACCTTTACATTTCTACATTTTTGGCATTTCACTAACTATCTCATCCAGGGATGCTTAATGATGGGTGCAATGGCAGAATAAGCTTCAATAGCTGGATGATGACAGTCATCTGATAGTAAGGCCAACGCTGGTCCTTCAGTGATCATGACTAATGGAGGAGTGCCAGAGAAGGAATGAAAATAAGAAATGAAGAGAAAGATTATTCATATTGCTTAAGGAAAATATAATACTAGAAGCAGAGATGGGATTCACTGGGGAAAAGATGTTGAGTCAGTCTGAAAACTCCTTAGACCTTTATCAGCTGAGACAGTGTCAGAGACATTTGGCCTATCAAATCCAGTCAAAACACATTTTGAATTAAAATGTATGTGTATCGACTTTTTTTTCCCTCCCCTCTTGGAGAGCAGTTTTATAGAGGATGAAGCTTTGACAGCAGTGATGTCTTAGTGTCCCTGGTGGGGCTCTCACCCAGCAAAGTGGCTGCCAGTTTCTGCCGACATCTCTGTTCTGATCTACTTTAAAACTGGGACATTTCTTCATATTTAACAGTGATTTCAGAAATAGCTGTTATGATATGGTGTAATGGTACACTAGATGAACAGGTGCCATTTTTTATGAATCACCTTCTCAACATGTTCATGACCAGATGGTGATGCAAATATGGAAAAAGAAAAAAAAATCTGAGGTATCGTCACACTGAGCAAGCAATCTGTGAATGAGGAAATATTTCAGAGAACTGGTGGAGCATTTGGTGAACTCTTTATGGGTTAAGTCAAATCAAGTAGTACGATAAGGCCCTCTTTTTCTTTTATTTCTTTTTTTTTCAAAATCTATTTGAACGCAGAAAATTAATGACCTGTTTGAATTAAAAATGGTTAGGGTTTTTTTTTTTTTGGT
Source organism: Amphiprion ocellaris (assembly GCF_022539595.1). Taxonomy (NCBI): domain Eukaryota; kingdom Metazoa; phylum Chordata; class Actinopteri; family Pomacentridae; genus Amphiprion; species Amphiprion ocellaris. The sequence goes on along the minus strand of NC_072766.1, from coordinate 24,485,330 downwards.
TTTTGTTTTTTTTAGCTGAGATTTGCATTCTTGCATGTTCTACTGACAAATCAGGAAATGATATAGCCCTAAACTGTGAGCAGTAGCTAGAGCCACAACTTCCCATTTATTTTTTTTCTGGGAAGTAGGCACTGAAATTGTACAATGGGATCACAGGTGGCAAGTAGGGAACAGTTCCAATAAATGTGCTAGAAACAGCAGGGGACCAAACATTGTGGTGCAGTAACCACACCTCGGTTGCAGTATGTAGTAATTAAATTGAATGTTTGATTCTGAAATTGGTTTCCTGGCAGGTTGAGGGTATTTGCTTTAAGCTGTGGTAAAAGCAATACTCCATATGTAAAGAGTCTGGATTGTGGTTTCTTTTTTTTTTTTTTAGTTTGTCTGGTTCACTGTATGTACAATTAATGCAGCTTTCTGCTCCCGTTTTGTTATATGTAATACCATTTTTCAGAATCCCCTTTCAGAACAACAACATCTGATCTGCAATGAAAATCTCAAGTTTAGCCGCAGGGTTTGGATCATGCAATAAACCATCTCTGCTAATTTTGTTCTTGAGAATTAGCTATCTTAATGACTTTACCCATGTCCCTGTGTGCTAATGTTTGACCCAAAGAATTCCCTCATCACTCTATTGAGTGAACATCAACACAGCATCCTGTTCTTGGCCCCACCCAAGATGGTTTTGATTGGTTTAAAGAATTACAAACACACCACAGCCTTTATATGCCCAATACAACAATGCTAATGAGGTGCAGTCGTACCATTCTATACAAAGCTGTGTCAGCATTAAAGAATGGTCTGGCTTTGAAAGATTAAGTTTTTCAAGACTTATTAATGTAAGCTAAAACCATTAGCATGTCCAGCTAACCAGCTTCCCTCAGATGAAACCACAATGTTGCTTTAAATTCTGGCAGCATTTAGTCCTACACTTTGGGTGTTACAAGTTACAAGAAACAAAAGACCTGTGTATGGCTACTGCTAGCACATCCACAGCATTTTCCTGTTGGGTGGGTGTCTTTCCTGGATGCTGTTATATGAGAGTAACATTAGTGGCACTGTCAGATTTTCATTCAAGAGATTTTACATTGTAGTATTCAGTCTCACATGTCCAAATATGTTCCCTTAAACTAATGCTAAACATGATTTTTTTAAAAACTTTTTTCCTTTTTTATAGTGTTCTCATTTGAACCAATTCCATTCTAAAATTTCAGTCAGAAATGAAATTTTCTGCCAAGTGATTAAGTTCAGGTTACCCTGATTAGCCAGTGAGCTACAGCTGATAAAGACTGCTAGCAACACGTCAGTTTCGCCAAGGAAACAGATAGTTGCAGACTAATGGGAGTGCTGTTTTTTCATACCTCTGTTTGAAATCAAGAAGGCTGTTGTTTCATTACAGAATTTAAATCATTATCTCTGTAAAAGAGTTTAACAGCCATACAAACAATAACTCAGGGAGGCAGGCTCAGCTACAAGTCACTTCATCTGCAGGAAGAGATCGCAAGGTCTTAGAAGGATAGGCACACAGGCTCATGTGCTCAAACTGTAGACACAGCAGTGTTCTCTCAGTATACATAGCTGTGTGTGCCATTGAGTCTTCAATGGCATATTTCCTATCACACTTATACAACCATGTAGTGTGCCTTACTGAAAACAAAGACAGCACAGATGGAGGAGGGATTAAAACCCTGGAAGTTTACTTGTCTACTAAGGATGCGTTAGACTCGGTGTTTCAGTTAACAAGAATATATAAAAAGCCTGAAGACGTATTTCAAGAATAATGCATCACATCTTAGCAGCATCACAGTCTACCATCAAGCTCCTGCTGAAGCAGCTGCACAAATAAAGACTTGCACATAATAGAACATAATTGTCCAAAGACATTTAATACCTGCCAATGCACAGTATGTGACTCTTTCCCAGAAGGTGAAAGATAAAGATTCCCAACTGAACCTTGGATTATTCTTTGTTAGACTGACTAATAGATATTAGATAGATATTATCCTACATTTCCCCTTTATTTATTGAGTATGAGGTGGATCCTAGTATACTAAAATCATAAAGACTTCACTAAAATTGTCATCATCCTCCTTTATGTAAAGTGTAATTAGGTATGGTCAGAGAATTATTGGACACTGATTGCAGTTGCTTGAATTTTATTTGATATTATTATTTAATTTAGTTCACATTTAATTTAATTTCAGTTTTTAAAATTTAACAGCAATATTGGCCCTTGACCTATAATTCTGTTTCTGTTACTATGCATTAAACATGCTCATTTAATTTCATTCATATTTTATAGTATTACTGTGCTATAACATACAGAATCAAATACAGTAGTGATCTGTATTTAAATGCTGTGGAAACTATGTGTACTGTATGTGTGCACGTTGATGGCAGCAGTACAGTTTTCATGGCAAACCTGCAAGCTGTCATGTTTTATTCAGTGAGGCACGAAGAGTAGTTCTGTTCAAAAGCCAACAACTCCTACACCCCCCCAACTCTTTCATACTGAGCTCTCTCTCTTGCTATTTCTACCTTTTCCTATACCTCTGTCTTGTTTGATTTATTCTTCTTCTGTGGTCAGATTGCAGAATCCAGCAGTTTTTAAGGATAATCAACAGAGGAATAAGCCTCAGTTGTGGGATTACAAGCATTATAAGCAATGACAAGAAGGGACAAGAGTGATCTAAGGTCACAAGACCCAGAAAATATACCAATTTTACTAGCCTGTAACTCTAAAACAATCTTGTTAGAGTGAATTATTGGGAGTCACTAGAATAAGAAGTATTGACAGAGACAAAGAGGCAGTATTTTTCACTCTGCTCAGCTCGGGTTTTTTTGTGTTTTCTTTTTTTTTTTCCTCGAAGATATTTTTTAGAAATGAATATTTTACAATTCTGCCATCATTAGAAAATGTCCTCCTGTGGTGTTTCTGTGCCAACAGTAAAAACCCAGCAATCCAGCTAAGAGATCTGCAGCTCGGCAGGTCCAGTGTCATCTCACAGTTTATTTGCGCTTCAGAGGTTTAAAACCACTTGAACCCTAATGCTCCCAGTATTTTTTGTTAAGTAGATTCAAAGTTAGATAAAACAGTTTTTACACAGTTTGACAACATCATACGTTTAGTTGGTTTCTCTGTTTTAGTAGCTGGATCACACATATGTCGAGAGAAATATTCAAATATTCACTTTTTTTTTTCTTTAATGGATTCACCATAACAGCAGAGAATTTTAGATGTCTGGAGATATCTTTTTGCAAAAACTACCCTGTAATTCAGTTCGACATGTTTGGCACTGCATCTTTAGAGATCCTGAGATCTGGACTAGAATTTAAAATACTGAAGTGTAGCTACACTTACAGCTGCCAGTACACTGTATCTCCCCTTTTGCCTTGCATCCTGTCAGTCTTCACATTCTCTCGCTCTATTTTACCATTACCTTCCTGTCACTCTTTCGTAATTTATTCAGTCCCATGCTTTAGAGACAGTGACAGAATATTCATTTGCTGGTGAAATTTTCTCTCTACACACATTTTTCTGCCAATACAGCACACAGTTCTGTCTCATGAAATGAACTCCAGCTCAGTTTCTGTGATAGGGTATTAAAAAGGTGCCTCACTCTGTCTCTCTCTCTTTCTTTTGTTTTAGTTGTCCAACATATAAAAAGAAGAGACATCATCCTGAAGAGGGAGTTGGGCGAGGGAGCGTTTGGTAAAGTCTTCTTGGCAGAGTGCTACAACCTCAGCCCCACCAAGGACAAGATGCTGGTGGCTGTGAAGGTACATGCTCAGTGTGTGGTTGTGAGTATGTTTATGTGTGTTATATGTTGCATTAAAGAAATCATTTCAGGAGAGTGGGTTGATATTACTCTGATGTTTGTCTGTTTAATACTTAGCTCCCATTAGCAGCCTGTTTACTTAGCTTACCATAAAGACGGGAAGCAAAGGGAGACCCTTTAAAGTAAACTACACCAGAAAAGCACTCAGAGAGCACAATACTCTGCCAAGGCTGCTCAGTTGTTGTATCATTTCTGACACATGAAATCTTTTAAAAATTTGTGGTCCGCAGTGGGCAATTTGTAGTAGGATTGCAATCATGTGATCGTCAGCAGGCAGCTGATGTAGTGTTCACTTGTAGTCATAGTTACAGTGATGCCATGCCGCTATCTCGCAATGATATAGGAATCCTAAACAAATATGTGGGTCCAGAAAATGAGCCGCATCACTGCCAAAATCTAATCACTTGGTCCTTGTGTCATTTCTGACCTTCCCTGAAAATTTCATCCAAATCCATTAGTCAGTTTTTGAGTAATGTTGCAGACAAACAGACGGACAGACAAACCAGCACCGATCATCACATAACTCCGCTGAGTTCTTTGGTGGAATAATAACAAGTTATGCATTTGGCACCAACCAGCTCAATACAGGGCAAAAGGAAGCAACATAAAACAGGTGGATCTTGGTAAATACGTTATTTATAGCACAACGCTAAGGGCTCATATTGTATCACAGTCATCCCAAAATACAATTTAGTGGTGTATACTGTATATAGTACTGAAACTGACACCAATTGATCAGAGACCTGCACCAGGCCCTCTTCCAATCAAAGTCTTCATGTTTGCAGCCAGGAACCAGGATAGGCACCTATTTTGCATACATACAGAGTAGTGGAAAAGGTCAGGACAGAACAATCTATTTTGTTTTACCAGTACAAAAACCTGAGAGTAGCAACATGTTGTGTTTTCAGAAGGGATAAGTGCTGGACTATTTCTTGGCTGGGTGCTCTATCTTCCTGGTATCTCGCTAGTTGCCTGGCAACCTCACAGTGATGACAAGACTCCTGGAAATCACTGCACCCTTCATAGAAATGGGCTGTATCCATAATCAGCCTCTATTTTGCTTAAAATGCAGTGTTTTTACTGTTTGTTATTTATTTTTAAGTCTACATTCCGAATGTGAATTTCACCCGCTGTTTCGTTCTTTTGTTTGTTTCACTTCTGGTTGTCTTTTAACTTGCAGTCACTATTACCATCTGTGCTGAACTAAAGACAAAAGTTGGCCCAGACTGGTTCACACAGCCCTCTGATGATTTTGCAAAGGTGGAAGCACACTGAGCTCTGATGTGACACCACCACAGAACTCTGATTTTAAAATGCGTAATAGAGACATTGTTGCAACAGGTTCAATGGGCTGTCTTTGTGTTGAAGCAGAACATCAGCATGAAGCTTTTATGGAGAAAATGTTTAAGATCACTTATCACTCTTATCAGCAGGAAAATGCAGGTCATTTGTTGAAAACATTAGAGTTATAAAGGACATTATCTCCATTATATTATATTATATTATATTATATTATATTATATTATATTATATTATATTATATTATATTATATTATATTATATCTTTTATATTACATTATATTATGCATTTGAATAACTTAGAACTATCATGAAGCAGTGTAATGCAAAGCCTCATGATACACATTGTAGCGGCATAATTCTATTATACTATAGGGGAATGTCTGATAAAAGATTTAAACAAACAAGAATATATGGCCAGTATCAGGTGTCTCATTTAAATAATCTGTGTTGTTTTGCATGCATATTTCCCTTCCAACTTCATCAGGCTGCATGAAAGATGCACAACATTAGCTCCAATATTTAAATTTGGAAAGAAAGCATCGGTGGTGGCAGCTTTGATGCATAATATGCTGTGTGTGCTGTACATACTGAGCGTCAGCAGATCTGGGATCAGCAGACCAGCCCCTCAACAGGATAATGAATGCATCAAATATCAAATACAACTAAATAAACTGGTTGCTCAACTCTGCTTAATTATTAACATTATTTGCAGAAGCCACAAAGGGTCAGGGAATCTGCCTTTTTGGTCTGAAACTTATTTATAAGCCTAAATCTAACTAATGTGTGCTTCCTTGGCAATTAAATGGAAAAATTATTTTCTTCCATAATAAGCACCTGTCATAGATAAACAAGACTATAACAGTGAAACTGACCAAATGAGTCTCTACTATCACTGTGTTTTGTATGATCACAACTTTTAGGAGGTGCATGACTTCTTAATATAATGCTGTATATAACACACAAATGTCAGCACATTCTGACCAGTCAGCTCCACTGTGTCACCAGTAACTACCAGCTGATCCCCGAGCTGTGCATGAGAGCTGATCTAATTAGCCCAACTAAATAGCAGCTGATGTTTGTTGGATTGCTGAAGAAAAAAACACCCAATTCAGTCTACTCAATATCACACAGCCACACTTCTGGTTAGACAGGAAAGCATTTCCTTTTTGCTGATATGCTTCACATCAGTACAGTGCTTTCAGACATGACTGCAGTGACAGAAGATATAAAGATAGAGCTGCAAAAGTTGTTGTTGTACAACTTATGTGTCTCAAAGTCTAGTTAAATGCCCTGGCACAATAGCTAAGCTACACTCTTGTGGCTCCAGCTCCATATTTACCACACATACGTGAGAGTGATATTGATTTCCTCATTAAACCGAATAAGCATATTACACAAAAAGTGTTGAAGTGTTGTCATTAATGGAAACCAGCTGGAGTAAGAAGTAAACAGATACCTATCTATATATGTTTAGCCACCATATAGTTAGTATAGGTGAAATCACTACCATGTAGCACAGTTCAAAGCACAGTGGGTATTTACTCTCAGCCTGGTCCTGTTATCTTTCTGTGTGGAGTTTGCATGTTGTCCCTGTGAATGCATGGGTTTTCTCCAGGTGCTCTGACTTCCTCCCACAGTCCAAAATCATGCTGAGGTTAATTGACAATTCTAAATTGTCTGTAGGTGTGAATGTGAGTGTGCTTGTTAGTCTCTATGCGTAGCCCTGTGGTAGACTGGCAAACATTCTAGCATGTCCCCTGCATTCGCTCGCGACTCTAATGAGGATTAAGCGATGGATGGATGGATATCTAATGAGTGCTGAAATAGTCTTTGATTATCTATGACACTACAGATTGTTCTGTTTAGTTGCAGAGAGCTCTCTCATATGAGGCTACAGGCCTATACATAAAGCTTTTCCAGCAGGGTTGATAAAGGTTCAGCAAAAGTTCAGCAAAAATTGATTTTAATTGTGTATGAAGAAATATAGCCTGGTACCAATGTGTAGATCTGGGTGGAAAGGGTTAAAAAGCTCAATTTTCAACAAGCTCCTCCAACCCCTGCCTAAAAGCCCAACATCAATGCTGTTTTTGGCAGGTGGTCCACCAAGAGCACTGTTACGGATCCAATTACATGGAGAGGACTTTTTTTTTTATCCTGTTTAAATTTAATGAAAAAAGATCTTACCATTAGCCAGCTTGCATGGTAGGAAGTAAGTTGGTACTTACTTAAAGTTTAAAGATAGATGTGGCAGTGAAGTTGAAATACCCAGAACACTGAGGTCAGATACACTAGAGCCTTTAGCAATGTTTGCACCCTCGTGGTCAGTAAATTTTATTCAAACCCACTAATCTACTTCCTTCAGAAACTCCCAGCAAGCCAAAGAAAAACATTATGTCTATCTCCTGGTCATAGCACAAGCAAAAAAAAAAAAAAAAAAAAACCTTTGTGGACCATCTCTGACCATCTGTCTTTCATTGTGCATTTGTTTCCCTTTCATTTGTTTCCGTTTTCATTTTATTGCCTTGTTTTGCCTGGTACCTGACCAGTTTTAGGTGTTCAGAAGAACAAACAAGATTCCATCATTCCATCATTCCATTCAGTTTTCCCAAACACTGAGTTTACTTGCCCCTGGTAAGCGTTGTTTTCAAGCTTTGGGTGAGGTGTCCTGACCTCTATTGGTCTTCATTCCCTCTATGGAGTATTCAAGTTCATAACTCAGTGAACCTGATGATTTCTTCTAAAGCATTTGGAACCATTGTCCCTGTGCAACAGCTCTCAGTGCATCACTGAGCTCAATATTCAGCTGTATTTGACTGATCCCAGTGTGAATATGAAGAACTGTATGAGTGTGAGATAGGGCAGTTCTTAATAACAGGTTGCAGACTCAGCAAAGCTACCAAGGTTGGAAAAAAGAGGAGAAACCCACCATGCCCTTGATAAAAGGAGAAGTTAGTGAAAGAGTGCAGATAGAAGTGACAGACTAACCAGCTGACACTTTCTTTTCTTAGTTTTATAGGATTAACAAAAAATGCAATGTGTTTTATAATAAACCTCCTCTGCTGTGACCCTTCTAAAACACAATACCATGTGCATTTTCATCTGAACATGTTCCAGCTTGTGATAAAACAGAAAGAGCCTCTCTGAATACACTTAAAGGTCAACAAAGAGAAAATTCATTGCAGCGCTTTCCCTCAATTCATTGTAGTCAATCTTTTTGAAGGTATTGTTTTGGAGAATTGCCCAGACAAGAAACATTTCCTTAAGAGTGTGGTTTGATTTGGTAATAGAATTTTATGGCCATTTTACCTGCTCTGTCGTAGATCTCAACCACCTCCAACACTTCACTGCAAGAAGAGCACATATGAGTAAATGCATTTCCATCCCAAGGTCACTTCCATCTATAATAATGTCAGCAGCAAGCTGGGAAAGCAGGACTCAAGACCAAGGAGATCAAGAGTGGCAGCGCTGTGTATTTTCCTGTTGCTGATGAAGTGTCAAGAGTCTTTTTTTCCTTCAAGAGAGGCTGCAATAAGGCGTATTATTGCTGTCATTTGATTTTTCTTCTGATACTGGTGACTTTAACTGACATCCCATCACGATTTGGTATTTTATGTGTACTCTGCTTCAAAAGAGTTCAAAGCACTTCCCTGCTTGGGCCTGTTACTAATCAGATCAGTTTGCAGTGGGTCCAACCTGCTTCTCCTGCACTCCCTGAAGATTACAGCTAAAGTGACTGCTGGTGTCAGTACTATTTACAAGATGTAATGTGAACAGTAAAACTATCAGACACCAAGTTAGCGGCAGATCCTTTTAGTCCTGTAAATTGTGGGTTCGGGGCAGAATGAGGTTATCATAGAATATCTGCCAACACTGTTGTCTCTAGATCATGGTTGGATGTCAAAGTTGCTTACGTTTTTATAGCTACCCATATCTCCCTCATTCAACAAGATGACAGTGGAAAGTGACTGTTCAGTTACCATGGAATGTGTGGCTGTCCTTGACATGTCCTCTTGGTACACGATAGTCAATGTTGTTCACTTTAGCTGTAAGAAGTCATTATGTCTTGCGTCATTGTAGTAAAACATAATTTGGTGTGAACACAGTATTGTGTTTACCATTGTCTATCGGTGAACCCACTAATTGAACAACTGATTTCCTCCATTAACTTTTCTGTTTCCATGGAGTCTTGGTGCTGGTGACGGGGAAGATGGAGGTGAAAGTGCTCAGTCTAGCTCTTCAGCGATGTGAACTGCAGGCACTGACAAAAGAGAACAGCTGGTGTATGACAGAGGTGTAAGGTGGTGCCAAGAAAATGAAAAGTGCATTTCCATCCACCAGCTTTTATGCATACAAAAGTCAAAGGAAAGAAAAAGTCACAAATAAGCCATGACATACATGAAGCATGTGATGTCAATGTCTCCTCAAGCTTCTTGTGTAAAAATAACATCAAAAGAAAACATCAGATCTGTGAGTAGTGATGAGAAAACATTGACATTCCTCACGTATTTATATGAAATAAACAGATATGACACATTGCCAATATGTAATCTACATTATTGTAAAATTTAAGAACACATTTTTAAATACATTATCTAATTGCACCCTTCTGTACACTGGTTTAGTGGTGTCCCACTAGAAAATTTGTGCCATCAGGTGTTTACATAACTCATAATGTTCACATACTAGTAGTGGATTCCAATTTCAGTCAAAATTTGCACTACTTTATAAATAAAATATTGCTTAGTAGGCTTAAGTCTCTCATTTCTACTGCCAACAAATGAATGTGAAGACATGCTGATGTTTAGAGGGCAGTGTTTAGTTTGTTCTCCATCTTAGTTTAGCATACTAACATTTGTTTATTCGCATTAGAATTAATTTGCTTTCATTTCACTCAGGCCTAAACTGTCGAGATCATGGAGGCTCTTTGGATGACAGAACAATTGACTGGCTAAAACTGAAGTACAACTTGGAGTTACTGAGTGAATAAATCACCTCAAAATGGAGGTTACAAATTGGATTATGAAAAAAAGCAAGAAAGGAGGAAGGGTGCAGGACACACCTCAGCATAACGGAGTTCTAAGTTATAACTAGAAGATGTAAAATAACATAGCACAACTCAATGAAGCATGTGACTCACAGTGATGCTTCTTCTGAAAGACAGGAAGTAAAAGTCTAGCCTGAACCAATCACGAGAGGAGACGAAAGTCCTGTTCAGACATGGGATATAAACATTACTTACTTTATCAATATGTTCAAGTGATGAAATTGTATCATTTAGATACAGGTCACTTTTATGTTATTATTCTTCATGGTTTTTTCAAACATACCCACAACAATGACATAGAGCCAGAATGTAGACAGGATATTTTTCATACATGCAAGATTGGACAGATGATGTGTAACGCATGAGATCATGTTGCCCATAACATTATTTTAAATGAGTATGTTAATCTTGGGCTTATCCATCAGTGCAATGGCATGCTGTGTTGAAAGTGTTATGGAAATGTTACTGGTCCAACCTTGCATGATTGCCATGGCCAGTTTTACAGAAAAGTGACCAGTGTAGTCATTCAGACATAAAGCAACATGCTAGATGAGATCAAATGAACAGAAAGTCTGAAGGAGGCTTCGTCATCACCTTCAAAATGCAGAGTAATGGCTTGTTCAAGTGGTCTTTGTCAATTTATCAAGTCAAAACGTGTACACCCAAGAACTTTCCTGTTACATCAAGAAGAAACAATGAAAACATAAGTCACTATAGAATCATTTCCAGAGAGCCAGATTTTTTTCTTCTATTTTTCAACCATCAAACAATATCTAGTTAGTACGATGTATCATGAGAAGCTAAGGTTTGCGATGGATGTATTAGTTAATTCACTCAAAGATGGATAAAAGAAGACCTTTGGACTGAGACCTCTAATGTTTACCTGTTCTTAATGGGTGAATCAGACTTTTAATTTCCTTTTTAGACTCTCAAAGATCCCAACCTGTCGGCCAGGAAGGACTTCCAGAGGGAGGCGGAGCTGCTGACCAACCTCCAGCATGACCACATCGTTAAGTTCTATGGAGTGTGTGTAGACGGAGATCCTCTCATTATGGTGTTCGAATACATGAAGCATGGAGACCTCAACAAATTCCTCAGGTCAGTTTTAGATCTAAAGGTGAATCAGTACAGCCCAAAAGTAGCAGGCTTGTGCTGGCCAAGTGAATTAAATATTCAAAGGATAAATGAAGAGTAACAAACCAGTGAGTGAAGGCATGATTAAATGCCAATGCGTGTGGGGGTGCCAGCTCTGCTAGGGGCATCTTCAACCAAGGTGCTGGTTGGAGTGTTCAGACAGAGCTATTCACCAACTTATTGACAAATGTAAAACTTTACTTGGAGTCCAAGAAAGCTGAAATTCTTCTTTGTCAAATTCCTGCTGCTGATATAATATCCAGCCCGCTTCACAGCTTTCTGGGCTAGCAAACATGAGTGCTTTAGTGCTTTTGTTCAGTAATGTCAGACTGTACCGAGGGAAGTGACCTCTGATAAGCCTCAACAAAAGCGACACGATGCCGGTACAGCGAGCGCTTTGGTAATGGAAGCTCACTGGAGTTGATGTCAGTGTGCAAAGAAAGAGTCTGGGATAGAAGTGTTTTATTTCAAGTCTGCTGAGGTGTCTGTGCGTGAGCGTGCGTGAATATGTGGGGTCTATCTTGTTTTTGAAATTTCAGCGATAGTTGAAAAGATGACACGTTACATTTAAGTGCGAGTGCGAATGTATGTGTGGATTCAAGAGTGCGTGAAGACTTTCTGTTGGGAAATCATTCCTGAAATGAAAGGCAATGTCGCGAATGATGAAATTCTTTCATGCAAGGTGCAAGACGTGGCTGATTCTTGGTCTGTTGTTCCTGTTGGTCACATTTAAGAGATGAGATGTGCGGAGAATCAATAGGAGTTCACAGAAGATATGACATGTGAGTCCAGCTCAACCTTCAGATAAACGGAGGGCAGCCAGCACTTATTCAGACACGAGTGGATGTCTGTAAAATAAGAAGAGAAGAGACAAAAGGCACATGCAAAGAAAAGGGGCTACTAATCCCCCTACAGTGGAGCTGAATTACTGCTCTCATCCTTAAAGCAAAGAACAGCGACTGGCACTAAAATCCTGAGACAGAGATAGAAAGACAACCTATGAGAGAGTGAGAGAGCTGCAGTCTTCCCTGCATGGTGCCTAGTCTGTAATCACAGTGACGAGAAGGTGATGAGAACAGCGGGAACTCTTCACAGGAGATGACCTCTTCATCGTCACCCAGAAACCTGCAGTCAACCTGATCTGGGAAAAGCTGAACTTACAGTACCTCACTGAAATTCTAGAGCTTTCTTTAAATTCTTGAGAGGGTGCAATGCATGAAGGAAGGTTTAGAGGGGCGAAAAAAGCGAATAATGCTCACATTACAGCCAGTGAATTAATAACAACAGTGCAGACACATAACAATTTATCACTGCAATTAAAGCTGCCTGAATGCTTGCAGGTTATAGTTAATTTGTTAATATTTTTAACAGTCTCTCATTATTATGCTAATTATCCTCACTAGGCATAAAAAGGCACCAATATTGCCAGGATGAGAGTTTATTAGTACTGTAAGCAGCTTTGGGTTACTTCTTATAGGGGCAGCTGGGTTACATTCTGTCGTCCTGAAAGGGGTTCTTATATCCAGTTATTAAAGGCTGACTATGAAAAATTTAAAATGAGAAATGACTGTCAACTTCCAAAAAATGATGGATTTCTTAAGCAAAAAAATGCACACTAATTTAATTCCATCCTTTTTGGGGTTTTGTTGCTAGAGTTCCGGTGTGACAAGTATGTTGTTGTGGCTAATAGTAGCAAAATTTCAATTAATTTAAGAGTCTTCCATTTTGCAGATAAACATGTCATGATCCTATAATTGCTACTTGTTGACACAATGGTTGTTAAGCCGAAGTTGCAGAGACCTACTTGAAAATTGAGACTAGAGAGCTCTATCATCAATTCCAGTGCATGAGTTCAACGTGTGTTGTTCTTTTTATCCCAGAGCCCACGGCCCTGATGCCATGATCCTGGTAGATGGCCAGCCACTGCAGTCCAATGGAGAGCTCGGCCTCTCCCAGATGCTGCACATCGCCACCCAGATTGCCTCAGGCATGGTCTACCTGGCCTCCCAGCACTTTGTGCACAGAGATCTGGCAACCCGGAATTGCCTGGTTGGCAATGGTCTATTGGTCAAGATTGGAGACTTTGGCATGTCCAGGGACATCTACAGCAGCGATTACTACAGGGTAAGCTTCAGCTAGCGTCATTATATCATTTGCTTGTGTTTTACCATGAAACCAGCCTGCTGTGAACAGAGTTTGGAGAATCACAGCGACAGAGGCTGAAGTTGTTTCTGTTTCTGCCAGACTTCAGTTATTTATATATACTCACCTTGCCCTCTGTGTTTAAGGTAAGAACTGGGTGCTTTTCAGTCCTTCCACAGACATCATGTTGTATAAAAGCATTTTTTTTTTTTTAACATAAGACATTCATTAATAGATTCCAGCTAAAACTGATCTCTAATCACAAAAAAAGACATTTAGTGGTAGACGTTCACTATAATTTTGAGTTGGGTTCTAATTAGGATCAAAACATCTCTAAAGCCTCTGAGGCTGCTAATTAAAAAGATATTTCTAATGGGTGAAGGCTGTTACTCTCCTGTGTCATTTTGTTTGTGTTTTTGTTTTTCTTTGCATTTTTTCTTTTCTAAGGAGAGTTAACTGCTCTCCCATCCCCCGTGCAGCCGGCCTCCACACCAGCCCTCATACATTCAGGCTCAGAGGGAGCGGTTTAGCAGTGTGGTGGAGATGAGATGAGCCTGCTGAGCCTCCAGCCTGATGCTTAGAGGCTTGTTTATATAGCTTCCGATTCATGTCTTCTCTACTGTTTAACGTGATTAGTGACTATGAATGCCGCAAACCCGGCCGGAACTGCTGTGTTGAAGAATGTAGCATTTCTCCTGAACAAATACATGGATTGATGGCTGCAGCAGATCTGGCTGCTTTAAGCAGCCTGGTGTTGTGAAATGACTTTATGCACGCCTGATTCTGTTTTCCCAGCGTGACAGCTGGGCCAGTTCGGACTTTGCTCGTGGCAACACCAGCAGTTATAAAGCACTTGCCTGCTGGGTGAGCAGCTCTGAACCCATAAAATAATTTGTAAGGAAATTTGAGGGAGGTGTCTTTAGTGTTTGGGGCATGGCTCCTTCATGCACACCATCTGTATAATGGCTATATTATTAAAATCTGAATATCTTCTTTAGGTTGTGAAAGAATGATGGCAGGATTCTGTGTGCTGTTCAGTGATGGTTACATCAGTGTCAGTGCAATGGATCAGTTGGCCCTAATTTTGTTTCAATGTTGCAGATCCCAGTAGAGTAGTGGTGTTGGAGCCCACCAAGACCAACATAAACATACATTTGAACATTTCATATCTAAATTCCAACAGTGTCTTAATGTAAAATGGTATGCCAGCAGAATGGCATTTTATGTTGCACATGTGAAACTATTAAAACTTAAGGATTTTAAAGATCTTTCTTATGCTCTCTGACATACAGTAGCTTAATGACACATTCATTTGCCAGCCACACTTCTGAAATACAATATTGAAAGCTCATAATGGGTTTAGCATCAAGGGTTTATAAATGCTCCACTCACAGTCTTGCATGCTCATTATAAGCTCTTTGTGAAGAAGAAGAAGAAGAAAAATTGAATGTTTTGACACTGACAGCTTTATCCAGGTCAGTTTAATGGTAACCATTGCAAATGTTACGCTATGAGTCTTGCATGTACATTGTGCAAATTTTCATCTGAAATGCATGGTCTCTGTGTCTGTCATTTCTATTTTAAGCAGGTCACTAGTGTCATACCAAGACTGGCTCAGAATTCATGCTGGAGATCATTCATGTAGCTTGAATTAGACTTCTGAATAGTATATTCTTGTCTTTATATCTAACTAGATCTGAATTAAGCTCAATTATTGAGTTACAATGAGTGTTTACGTGAAGGTAAATATCATAGCTGCAGTGTTATGTTCTTGTGATCCATATTTATGTTGCTATTTGCAGGGGTGAAATGTCATTTCTTTGCAGACGATGTGAGCTAATGTTCCTTCCAGCTCAACTTTATTCTAAGGCAGCTTCCAACCGACACCAGACGTTCTTTTCAAATTGTGTAAAACAGAAAATACTATTAACCTCAAAAAAGTTAAGAAAAAGTTTTATTTCTGCCAAAAGAAAGTGTCTTTAATTTTGGCCACCGGTTGACTACACCTTTGTGCAATACCACTCAAAAGTCAAATGATTCAAATTGCACTACCTCTTAATAATTGTGTCAATTAGGGTATTTTCTCTTGTGAACATTTAAAAACACATCTGTGAGTGAGTGTGAGCAAAAATAAAATACTGAAAAAATATGAGATTCACATCTCAGTTAAGAAAGTTCTGCTGACTTCTGTTGTATTGACTTCTTACTGCAATGCCTGAATTTTTGATCAAGTAAATCTAAATGGTTACTTTTTAATTTTATGCAGGAGCAAACCAACAAAGAAATAGAATTTAGCATCATTTTGTATTTAAGTGATGTTGGATCTCTGTTTTATAATGTACATTTAATTAAATGTTTTATTTTTCTATTACATAAAGTTCGCATAGGGCTTTCTAGCATTAAACTAAAGTGCACACAATTAAATAGCACATCGGTGCAAATTCCCTTCCAGGGGAGCTGCTCAGTGACTGCCAGTACGACTTCAGGCGTACTGGGTAGCTCAGGTTGGCCTCAGTGGGAAAGTAAAGGATGAAACTGAGTGTGTTTCCTTGTTTTGGCCAAAGAACGGCTCATCTAATTGCCTCAGTCACAGTTGATTTAGCAGGCAGATACCATTCAGCTGGAAGATTAAATGGTTCAGTTGGCTGTTCTTGTCTGAACAATTATAAGCCTAATATATAAGTGCTGTGAGTTAACAGCTCAGTCAAAGGACAGGCAGAGAGAGAAGCTGCAGGAGTCTTTAACTGATATAAAACCTAACAGGACAACAATGAACTGTGTGTTCTGGGACTTGAAAGGATGTGTGTGATTGAGAAAGATACAGTATACAGTATCAACAAGGGAGTGTCAAGGTGGTGTGAGGTAACGGCTCTCAGATAGTGGTGCAGACCACAGTATGACTAGCCAGTTAAAATGTGAAGAAAAGGTGAAAATGCAGCAAAAACAGTGTACAACAATCACTTAAAATTGATGTTTTAGTTCAATTTGTATTTCTTTTGTAAGCTGCAGCCTGACCTTTTGTTTTTGAGGCTTACCAGGGTTTGCATCTTGTGTTGAATCCTCCTGAGGTGCATGCAATCTTCTCTGGATTGCTGACAAGGAAACCAAACACAGTTCTGTGATTGCAACTAAGAGAAGAAAAAACACCCTTGAAGCAACAGTCTATTAAAAAAGAAATGAGTGAATTTGAGCAACTTCTTCAACTGAATGTTGGCTCCTCGTATCAAACTCACTGGTGAATTTATTGGGGAAATTTTAGACGGTTGAATAATTTATTGAATAATTTACTGCTTCAGCACACACACTGCAGTGAGGAAGGGAGAATAGCATTTGCAAATCTGTATGTTGGATTAGGCAGAAACCAGAGAAATGGTTTGTAAAAAGAGACCAGTGGCAGTTTGAATTCAGCGTGTATTTGTGTGGATGTGGATGCGTGTGGCGTGCCTTGTGTGAAGCTGCTGTTTGGTGCGTTGCGATAGCATCACTGCCCGCCTACACAGAGGAATATTGACAGAGCCCAGAGATAAGGAGCTCTTAACACTATTGGACACTTTCCCTGTGTTGAGTGATTAGAAATAGCAGCGTCCTGCCAAGAGTACAATCCTCCCATCGCTGACTAGTCGTATCGACGCTCGCTGCCCTCTGGGACTCCCGAGACACTTTGCAGCAGGAGGGAGCAACTTCAAGTAAGAGACGAATATTGTCCTAAATCATATCCATCTGTCACATCCTTCTGCTCCGCCTGCGCTGAATACGCTTTTGTGTTGTTTCAAAAGAGACAACTGCAGAACCCGCGCAGGCCGACGGCAGCACCGGTGCCTGCTATGTAGGTGTTTTATACCAGTGCCTCACGATATATCAGGGAATGTTTTCCTGAGTTCAGAGAGGGAAGCACTGAATTATGCATGTTTAGGTGGGTATAAATGACAGTGAATGCTCTAAAGGTGCCTATGTATTAAAGGTGCAAGACAGAAGACTGAGTGAGATCCTGTTTTTAGCAGAAACAGCATCCACAGGACAGACCGAGGAGCTGCTGCAGGGTGCTGCAGGTCTCAGATGTCATTACTGGATGTATTATTTTCTCACAGTGTAATGACAGGTTTCTTTGCATTGGATGTCTTCTTTAATACAGAACAGAGTTACTTGTACAATATGCAAAGCAGTAAATTTGACAGCTAATTTTCTTCTTTCATTTCTCCTATAATAGCAAGCTACATTTGTGCAATATTTATTGGTTATGTTGACTGAGGAGTCAGCCGCTCCCTAAATTTGTTACAGTAATTAATTGGTATTTTGTGTCAAATTCAGTTCCTGCCAGCATGAAAAACACTCTAGAAAAATTTTAATATTGGTTTTCTTAAAGCTGTAGGTGGACTGCAACCGTTCTTCTAGGTGAGAGGATAAGATGTGCAGGCTTACATTTTTGTCACCTTTTTTGCTTGAGGATTTTTTTTTTAATTATTGAGCAAAGACAGGGCTTGCTCTTCATTTCACTGAATGCAATATTGTGTAAATGTGAAGTTGAATGGTGTTGAAGGAGAAAAACATGTACATTTGACCTTAAATAGAGACAAAAAAAAACTAAAATCTTACACTCAATATGTAGTAGAAAAATGAAAAAAGAAATTGGTTACAGGCAGAGACAGCATTTTGGAATCACGGACTGAGGACTACCAAACACTGTACCTGTGTTACAATCTAATGACTTGGTTTCAAGGACTTAGTGTTCTTTGTGACACTGCCAGAAGCCGCTGCTTACCTGCGCTGCTTTGCTTTGAAGAAAAATGGTCCCCTGGTTTCTCTTGTTTCAAGGATCAAACAGACACTCCTCAGCTGCATTATTTATAAACCACAAGCTCCTCAAAACTGTATGCAGCTTGGTGCTAATGAGTACACAGGCCATATTTATTACTTCTGCAAGAAGGGATGAAAAAAAGGCCTGTTCTGCCTCTCCCCTTGGGTTTTGTTGTCTTGTTTTTTCTCTTAGGCTACCGCTGAATTGTCCTACATGAACATACTCTTGCGGAGTAATACATTTATGAAAAGGATTTGATATTGGTACCCTCAGATGAAGTGATCTCTGTGGCTTTAGAGAAGCTCATATAGCATTTTTGGAAGTATGCCTTTTTCTTGCAGAAAAAACAGTTTGTCAAGGTATGGCAGAATTAAAGTAATAGTGAACATGTGGATATCTTGGCTTAACATGTAGACTGCAAAACAGAGGGGTGAAGATAGTCTGACTGTTGAAAGGTTTTAGAGGCAAAATGTGTGATTTTGCTTGTTTAGTCACTATGAAGATAGTAAAAGCAACAGGTTCTGCAGTATTTCTCTGCCTTTGAGCAGTAGCTCACTGAAGTCATTTCATCACTGAGGTTGCCGTGCAACCAGTGAAATGCCTATGAGTCACTAATTTTAAAAAAAGGACTCTATTATTCAAAACGGTGAGAGCTCACAGATAAAGTGAATAATGCTTATTATCTTCTGACAATGGTGCATGTCAAAGTGTGGGATTTAATAGACCTCACCAGTGATTACTTTAGAATATTTAATGTGGAGGGGGCTGATGGTTTACAGGCTGCCATGTGTGCACATCAACAACAGCAAAAAGTAAAATATTTCTACAAACAAACACGGACATTTGAATCAAAAACTATTTATAGAGGTTAAGGAGTAGACCTATGATTGATATCATTTGACAGACTGCACGTAAACTTTAACAAGATACGATCTACACTGACAACCCTCTGCTCTGAATGTGGATGGCAATAAACCCTTGCTGTAAGAGATGTCTCCTGTGCATCAGTGACAACTATAGGAATGGTGATGTTATGCTGCCACTAAAGGAGGACAGAATGTTAATATAAATGAATTAATTGCACTCCTATTTTTATTCATTACATTAAAAGGGATTTAATTTATGCTCTACAGTATTGAAATCCACTCAGACAATGATGTTAAAGGATGGATATGATCAAACTAGTTTGCATTATGGCTGCACAGTGGTTTGGTGGTTCGCACTTTCGCCTTGCAGCTGGAAGATCCACAGTTTGTGTCCCCGCTATCCTGGGGCCTTCCTGCATGGAGTTTGCATGTTCTTCCTGTGCATACATGGGTTTTCGCTGGGTGCCTTGGCTTCCCCCCCACAAACCTAATGAGGATTAAGCGGAGTATAGATAATGGATGGATGCATAGTTTGCATTACCAAGCCAGCTCTAATATTCTGCTCAAGCCGCACTAGTTAGCTCGGCAGTTTAACTTGAACTTGCCTGCTAGCTTGATGCTAGCTGGCTAATCTCCAGCACGTCAACGTCTTGTTAAATAACTTTTACTAAAAATCAACATGAACATTGTCCAAGCAGAAAATCAGACTAGTTTGCATTTAGCAAAATAAATGCTTAACATGAGGTTCAGAACTGTTTCTTTCCCTATGTCACCATCCACCTGTCTGACTGATAAAAGAGGGGGTTGATCCGGAAGGTGGTTTTAGGGGAAACCTATTGATAGAGCAAAGGAAACATCTGGTATTCATATAATGCTGTATTTTTTATACTCTACATCAGCAGATAGTGTTGTTTGGCCTCATGGTTTGAGTGAAAATGTATTTTAATGTCTAATGTCTTCTTTGAATTATTACAACGGAGAACTTCAAAACTACTGGATATGCATTGTTCAAGATTGAAGCAGTGAGGTTGAGGATCCCAACGTAACACTGTATAGTGAGTCTGAGTATCACAGAAAGTGCAAAGCTTGTGGGTTCCTCCCAGTCAGCAGGTGGGATATCCTGAATGCTGTGATGACTGGAAATGCTGAGGCAGGTCTGATCCAACTTACTTAACTTCCAGAGCTTAAAGTAACTGCTGTTAATGTCTTCTGATGTCTCATTGTATAGTTCATGTCTTAGCAGGTTGGAGCTGTTCCGGCAGCCACCAGCATATTAGGCTGGGGGTGATGATAATGTTGTGGCTCATCAATATGTCTTCTTTGCAACTGCTAATAATAGACCAAAATATTTCATATTCGGAGAGCAGGTATGAAATCATTAACACCACCGAGGAGCTACTTCTCCACTCATTGTATTGTCAGCCTGGAGAGCTAAGTACAGTAAATGCATATTGTAAAATTGCATGATAGGAATGGCGCAGTTTCTGTGTGTGTGTGTGTGTGTGTGTGTGTTTTGAAAACCTTCAGAAGGTTTCACCACCCACCGGCATGCAGTGGCCAGAGTAGATACTGCTTTATCTCCACTTGGCAGCAGCGCAGCAGGTAGAAACCTAATGGACATCATAGCCTCTAAAAGTGAACTTGTGTTTGCTGCTGTTTGAGCTGGGAGAGCAGAGATAGCAGTGTGGTTAGAGCAGGGAGAGAGAGTGTGTCTAGATGGTTATCGGGGCCCTTAAAGATGTCTGGGGCCTCCCAGGGCTCCCTGCAGGCCGCAGAGCACCCATCGAAGAGCCCGACTGGGCCAGTAATCTATCCCCCTGCCATGCTGCTGTGCTCTCCATGCCGTTAATCCAATCACTCCCCTGCCACGGTGGGACAGGCAGAGCACTAATCCAGTTTACACAGCAACAAAAAAAAGCCCCAGACTCATTCCTCACTCCCCGCAGAGCATTGCCAGTTTCTCCATGTGACATTGAGTGAGAAAGATGAGGATAATTACAGGGGCAATTATTTTATTTTTATTATGTGTTCAGCTTTTTTTCCCCCCTTTTCTCCTATGTTCCAAGCTAATTGCCATGGCCTTGTCACAAAAACCCAAGGTGATAGCATGCAATCATTTGGGAAGCAGCGAGTCAGCCACTTTTAATGCCCCTTGCCTCTGCAACAACGCTTGGATCATTAGTATGCATCTGATGAGGCTGAGCCTTGCATGCAATGGGCAGGGTGGACCTCAGATAAGTCATTTAGACTAACGGGAACTTAATTAATTTTGTTTAATCTTTATAAAGCTCTGCAGGGGGACGGATTGGTATACAGCCCCTCGCCAACTCCTTTACCTCATTCTCAGCCCACCTAGCTTAGCTCGACCCAGAGCTTTTACACAACAGGGGCGACTGGTCTCAGCATCAATATTGGCTTAATGTTGTGTACAATGCTAAAATGTGTCATGTGTAATGAGACCAGGTGGAGTGTAAGTCAGTATTCATTTGGCCATTAGCTTGCAGTGAAACCCCGGCAAATGAGTCTGAGGATGTACACGAGGGAAAACTACTGGCAACTGTCCTCGCTGCCACAAAATTCACTCTGGGAATGTCAATAAATACCGTGTTTGGATAAAATTTGAGAGGTGTTCAAGATGAAGTGCTCTTTCTCTGCATCTTGAATACTTCTCAAATTTTGTCCAACCATCCATTATCTATACACTGCTTAATTCTCATTAGGGTCGCAGGGGGGCTTCAGTCTATCCCACCCTGAACAGGTAACCAGTCTATCACAGGGCTACATATACAGGCAAACAATCATGCTCCCATTCACACCTATGGACAATCTAGAGTAACCAATTGAATTATGCATGTTTTTTGACTGTGGGGGGAAGCTGGAGTACCCAGGAAAACCCACATTTGCACAGGGGGAACATGCAAACTTCATGAAGAAAGATCCCAGGAAGGCTGGGACATGAACTGGGGATCTTCCAGCTGCAAGGCAAAAGTGCTAACCACCACGCCACTGTGCAGCCCTCTCAAATTTTAGGTTTATCTTAATTACTATTCCAGGGTGGTGGGGGATCATACTTGTTTAGGCTGGGAGCTACCACGGAGACGTTTGAAAAATCAGGAGTTAAACAAAGTTTCTGTCTAATGCCCCAGATGTCCTTCGGCAAGTTATAAAAAAGCAGAATTGTGAGTCAAGAATTCAATGAAAATGACACAAAATGGTATTCTTCTCACTTCACTACACTAGACTGAGATGCAGCTGAGCAGAGAACTTTACCCCTGGTGGGATTAATGGAAGACTGGGTGTAATGGGTGGGTCCAAGGTGTAAACGTGTCTAAAAGTATTAATGTGAAGAAGGATGGAGATGAAAAATAAGCACGTGCTCAGCAAACACTCCCAGACTTTTAGATGAATGGGGAGAAAAAAAATTGATTTTTAAAGTACTGTGGCCTGAAAAGGAAGAAAGACAAAAGATTCAACTCAACTGCATTTTGCAAAAGTTCATTATACCAGATGGGACTTAAAACTGCAAATCACTTGTGAAGTAAAGGTCTACTTGTTTTGATGTAATAAGCATTCTGAAGTAAGTTTTTTTTAAGGCCCATTTGAATCCAACCGCTTGTTGAATGAAAGAATAACTTGTTCAGATAGAAAAATGTGTAGGTTAGTGTGGGGAAAATGAAAAAGAAATCATGCCTTGCATTTGTTGTGCTGCAACACCTCCTTTTGTGTAGTATAAACATGTTGATGTAAAAACATTTTTTTTCAATGAAGATAACATTCAATGAATAATAAATACAGTCTAGACATTGTTAATGTGGTAAATGGCTGTTCTAATTGAAAACAGCTGATTTTTAATGGAATATCTCCATAGGGGTACAGAGGAACATTTCCAGCAACCATCACTCCTGTGTTCTAATGCTACATTGTGTTAACTAGTTGATGATTAGAAACATGAATAAACGTGTGAGCTTTTTTATGGAAAACATGAAATTGTCTGGGTGACCCCAAACTTTTGAAAGGTGGTGTACATATGAAGAGTGAAATACAGTGTTCTACTGGCAAGGTGGCAAGGTAGTTTTTTTGTCACATACCTGTCTGGGTTGCTCAGCTGCAGTAACTGAGTGGAGACTAGAGGCTTATCTGTGCACAACCACCTCTCTAGTTTCTACTGTAGTCTGCACGGGAGAACATCTTTATATTATGTGTGTCACTGAGGACTTCGCAAGAAATTTGGATATTTACTAAAATGGTGCAACCCAAGTTTATAAATTGCAAAGGGCTAACACATTAACTTAGTAATTCAAAGAAGAATAGCTGGTGCAACCCAACGCATGATTTCAGAGACGGTTACAGATGAAGGACAAGTAAAGGCAAAGAAAAACAGAGGCCTCATACTCAGCAACTAAATTTGATGAAGTGTACAAACTGGAGGACGTTCTGAATAAATGCCCTGGAAGGAGCAGCCTCTTGGCAGATTGACAAATCTCATGTTTCTATAAAAATATTCAGAAGATTCATCTGCAGCGTCAAGCTGACACATGGAGATTGTGTTTGACTTTCAAAGGAAATGTGCAATGAGCACGCCACGGAACTGGGAGGTAATTAGAAAGACTTGAGCTGATTTTTTTTTTCTTGATACTTAAAATGCCACGCAGCACTCACAGCTGAAGGCACACAGATGTTGGAGCTGGTAAATGGAGTTTGGAGAAGAGCTTATTATGATTAAATGAATCTGATTGTGTTGTAACCCTGAGGTATAGATCCGAGGAACCATGCCAGGGTGAATGCAGCTAGAGGTTTAAGAGGTTTTCTTTATGACGATTTAAGACCTTATGGTATGCCTGACTGCGGATTTGGTATCAGTTTGTCCTTAAGAACTGAAAATGAACTTAAAAGGATAGATGGATGCATGGATGGACGGACGGCTACATGGATCAGTGAATGCATGGATGGATGGGTGCTTTTGATGATGGATGGATGATAGACATGTGTCTGATACGCTGCAGGAGTACTTCCACTGACTCAGAGATAAAAACCTCAAAGGGCCAAAAAAAATACATCTTATTTTTATCTTGACAAAACTCTGCAGATAACAGCAGTAAAGGTCAAAAACTGAGCCAGATAAAAACTGAACGACAGCAGGAAGTGATAGAACAACAAAATCCATACAATTAGATTTGTGAATGTTACATTGGAGTGTATTAACACAATAGCATGACCAGGAAGGAGTGATACATGAGCTAGAACAGATTTGTCCTATACATCCATTTGTAGCCAACAAATATCTATATTTATGGCTGTACATGAAGTGTTTATTCAAGCCTATCAAATCATTACAGTCATTATCGCCATTTGATTGACTTTAGTTTGAATCCCACCATTGAATTTCCCTTTATTTGGAAATAGATTTTGAGCATCGCATCGGCCTAAAGAAAGAGAAGAAAAGAAAAACTTCAGTCAAGGTCCACTCATTTTAACACCATATTTTGGTTTCGTTGCTCATAGAATCAGTTTATGACCTGAGTATCGCAATTTTTTTATGTAATGATGTCAACACACAGTTACAGCAGTTACGTGACTGCACAGTTGAAAACTATTGAAAAAGTAAGTAAGGACCCTTGAGTTAAGATGTTTTTTGTCAAATCATTTTTAGATTGTCAGTAACCTTTCCAAACTATCTGTTGCACCTTCACACTCAGGCTTCACATCAGATCACAGCAGCATGCTAATAACATTATTTGTCAGTGGTATAATTTGGCTCCTGCACCTCACAATAATCACCGTGATACCGTCCTTGTTTTCTGAGCTGAAACTTGCAATACTTTGCCACTCATTCCCACATCGGTCTTGTGTGGCTCGACAGCGCCATGATTAAAGCCACAGCGACTGACATGAATGGGAAATAGATCTTAAAACAATGCCTGCTAATGGAAGCTGTTGATTAATGGACGATTGTTTAATCGATTAATATCCAGCCTCAGAGGATTTACAGCAAGTGGAGTTTGGATTTCATGTTCTGCTGGTCTGAAAACATCAAAGAGGTTTAAGGTTTTATCTGCTCTTCCTCAACTTTTACCTTGTGTCATGTAAACCTTCTTATGTATGCATGAGGTTTACATGTTGATGGGTATAATTTAAACGTTTACATTAGCAGCTACATGAACACCTTCACCATGACGATCCACAGGCGTGCATTCAGCAGTTTTCTAAACCCCTTGGTTGATTTATTTTAAAAAATCTAATTACAACTCATTCAATTCCATGCTTTGAGACTTTGATCCTCTGTTTAATGCCTGTACTTCTGCAGAGAAGGGACTGCAGATTGCTATTTCACATCAAGAACAAAGGGGCAGTTTAATACCATAATCTAAAGAATTTCACATCCAGTGATTCGATACATACAGAGCAGGTGGCAGATAAGTCAGCATTTTCCTGAATTGCATCAGTGTCAACATTCAGCAGCACAGCAGACATTCATGAAATGTTAAGCCCAACATATCAGTTACATGCAAGGACAGTTAATCCCCAGACACCAGGGAGTTGTGTTGATGACTGAATTTTCTAATCTGTGTCTAAGCTACAGTGTTTCAATAATAATCACTCTTCCTCTACTCTGTTGTCTTCTCCTCTCAGGTCGGAGGTCACACTATGCTACCTATCCGCTGGATGCCTCCAGAGAGCATCATGTATAGGAAATTCTCTACGGAAAGCGACGTCTGGAGCTTTGGAGTCATCCTGTGGGAGATCTTTACGTATGGGAAGCAGCCTTGGTTTCAGCTGGGTAACAATGAGGTACAAACAGCCTGAAGCATATAGATAAACGTCCACAAGATACAGTACATACATATTACCACAGACTGTGCTGCAGGATTTCACGCACACACTGGGAATTATAGCTCCGGGTCATTCAGTGGTAAATGTGAAAGTCTGCTTTTCCATTTCTAAACATCAAGTAAGGCAGTTTATTGCACAACACATCAAAAACTTCCTTGACAGAGCATCGAGGGTAGGGAAATACTTTGCTTTGCTTCAGCTAGAGTGAAAAAATGAGCTTTCTAATAGCAGATTTAAATGAACACTGCCATTTTGGATCTTAATCTACTGCCTCATGTTGTTTCTTCAGTCTCTCTGAGACGCACGCTAGTCCAACGAGGTGATGAATTGATGCCGCTTTCCCACCAGACAAGATGCCACATTGCATAACACCCGTGATTGGTTTGTTTTTTCATTGGAGGCTGTGCTTTGAATCAATAAAATTCAATTAGGATTACTCTTGTAAAGTGAGCGTGTTGAGAAAATGAAATTGACCTAAAAGAACAACCTGGCATGTGGCATGCATAGCACCTAGAACTTTTTAAATAGAAACATCAATACATTTTTGGACTTGACACAAATTGGGATTTCCACATTTCTGCGTATATTGAGCAGACGGAGTTCTGAGACTCTAAATGAAACGCTGATTAAACTACGTGCCAGAATCTTATGACAGTGTAAAGACATGCTGTATTATGTCACAGCCAAGAAGCTGAAAACCCTCAATCTGTTTTTCAAAACTAATTTCATCCTCAGGTAGTGTAGCCTGGAATACTGCATTTATTATTCAGTTATTCTGATGTGTTTAACACATTGCACAATGATACATTACTGCAACAATTGTAAATGGGCACGAGTGACTTAGTGACAGTGACAAATGAGTACCTGGGTACTGTTGGAGGTGGTTTCAAACAGACCTCATTCTCTTTTGGGCTTTTTAGGCTTTACCGCATTCCTCTACGGAGCTATACAATAAAATTTGCATCTGCGATCTCTGCCAGCCTCTATCAATACAGGCTCCATTTACAGGGCTATGTAACTTATATCCACTTTTATTCAGGAATAAAGCAGAATAAAAAGGCTACTGGCCGGTCATTTCACACTGTTGTGCTGCCAAACACTGTTCAGACCCTCAACACAACATGTAAGAGACAATGTTAGACAGACAGATTTTTTTTTCAAGTGTCTCCCATTAACTTGGCTATTGTAACTCGAAGTGCGATGTTCACTTGGCATTCTCCCCCTCCAGTGTGGAGATTCTGGGAAAAGAGGAGTTGCAGGAAAGCGCATGCAAACAGCGCATATCTGGCTGACTCACACAAGCTCCCTGCAGCTTAACAAATAAAGTAACTTTTACAGGAATCATTTTAAACATTTAAACACAGAAATTAGCTGCCTGGGACTGACATTTTACTAAAAGCATTAGTGTTCCTTATCAGGGGATACATGCTGGCTGACCTAATCACACTGCATTAGTCAGCAGGCATATACATGTGTGAGGCTGACATTCTGTAAAACCAGCAGGTAATGCAGTGGCAGAGTTTACCATGAACAATTATGAGGACAATAGAAGATCATTTAAGTTTGATGGTCGGCTGTAGTTTTTGAAGCAGTGTTTACAGACAAGGAGCTAACTCAACTCCCCAGTTGCTGACTGCTTGGGGAATCCAAAGACAACTTTGGATGGTTGGGTTCTCTTTACCTTACTATGTGAAGTGCTATGAGATGACACAGGTTGTGAATTGGCCATATAAATAAAAGTGAATTGAATTTAAAATAAAGATAAGACTCAAGAGGACAGAAGAAGATAGAATATGTTCCGTGGGGATGATGGGAGTCGCTGCTCTGCTGCTGACTGAAGAGGAAAACTGTTACTGCTACGAGTGGGACCTGTTGATGCCACACTTGGAAGTCCTCCATGTGTCCACTGATGAGAGTAATCCCAGTTGTGGAACTACAACTAATGAATTTGGCTTTGATAAACATTGTCGTCCTGGGAGTGGCATTTCACCTTCCCAGAATCAGCCGGAGGGAAATACTAAGACTGGCCAGACCAAATACTCAGCCCTCCGTACAGTCGCTTAAAGCTATTACAAGTTAAAAAAATAACTTTTATCTGTCGGATGTCTTGTTTGGCACGACTTCTGCTTCAGAAACACGTAGTAAATGGAAAGCCATCAACAAGCTGTAAACAAACTGATGTGCGCAAATGTATTTGCCAGCTGACCTAACATTCAATCTGACTCAAAAACAAACGTTTGAAGTGATTTATGAGAGAAAGCTGAGGTTTTTTTTTTGCAAAAACTGCATGCAGCTCATGCTAGTCACCCTGATAATGTGCTGGTTAACCCTAATCTCTACAATGGAGGTGGAAAGTGAAAAGTTAGCATGACCCATAGAGTCACAATAGCCACATTAATGGGAAATACACCAAGTTGAAAATAAGTGGAATGATCCATTAATAGTACTTTGGAGAAAGCAAAAAGGGAAAGCTGTGCTCTATGTTGTAGTTGTGGTCAGGGATTTTACATCTCCATCTTTACCGTTTAATGCTGCCCCTGCTGCCGGGGCTCTTAGTGGCAGCTGATCCCCGCCCAGCCTTGTTACATCTGCCTGCAGCGGAGCATCCTGCTGCTTATCTGTCTTTCCGAGTTGCTTGTTAAGTGAGGACACTGGAGTTGGGTTTTGTGCTGTGATCAGAAGTATCCAACTGTGATCATAAAGCTGGGGTGACAAATCATGCCCTTGTTTCTACTTTTCCTTGTCTAGTAGCAAAAGTAACAATATTTGCAATGATATCTACAAAGCACTGTGCAAGTGCACTGTGGAATAGAAAGTTAGATTTCTCTGACCCTAAATATAAATGATGTCACTGTGCAGGAGAACTAATAATAACGATTGTAAATCAGCTGGATGACCTGTCAGTCATGATGAGCTGTTGTGAAGCTTGTGATCTGAGAATTTATACAATGCCCTGAAGATAGCCTGTCTGCTGGGCCTCTTCATGTCCTCCAGTGATGGGACATGAATACAGAATATACCAAGGAAAGAAAACAGATGGTACAACAATAGAATGGGTTACCCCACTGATTTGTAATAATTAAATAATTTCTATTGTTGTCGACACACTTGAGCACGAACCACCAGCAAAATCATATTTATTTAAACACAGATCAAGTTTGTCGTTCGTTCTTTCCAGAAAATTAGGCTTCAGATAGCAGTAGATTATCAAATCCTTTGTTCTGACACTGTTGTGCTGCAAACTTGCAAGAGCATGAAATTGCATGACACCATAATATGCCTTGGGGGGGAAGAGTTTCTGTTTTCCCTCTTCGGCTGTGTTGGTAATTTTGCTAAGGCTTGAAAAGTGAAAAACTTCAAAAAGACCATATTATTAGAGCTGGTATTGATTGGTGCACAAATGTGAAGTGTAAACAAGAAAAAAACAACACTTTTTCATTGCAGTGTCTGTACACTCCCAGTCATTACACACAAATAGACCCCTATCCATTCTATTAAGCTACAGTGGCCTGGAATTGACAGAAATAATAAAGTCAAATTGTCATGACTGCAGTGAGTCATCTGGCTAATTAGTGCACAAGCTCAACAAAGAAATGATCAATCAGCCTTTAAGCAACATCTCAAACATCCACCCCCACAGATATTCAGTGTTATTGTTGTTTTGTGCTGTGGAACTGTGGAAAAAATCTTGTTTCCCCTTTAATATTGCACAAATTTAGGACTGAATGCATTCTGTGTATTTCTTTCATCTCACTTTCATTAGTTCAAACCTCAAAGGACAGTCTGCTCGGTGTCACCACTTTCTCATTATGAACAAACCGAAGCAATCAGTCAGTGAGAATCGACTGTCTCACTCCACTGCCCTGTCTCCTCTGCAGGTTATCGAGTGCATAACCCAGGGTCGGGTTCTGGAGAGGCCACGGATTTGTCCTAAAGAGGTGTATGACGTCATGCTGGGCTGCTGGCAGAGGGAACCGCAGCAGCGACTAAACATTAAGGACATTCAGAAGGTCCTGTTCGCCATGGGAAAAGCCACGCCGGTCTACCTAGACATCCTGGGCTAGCAGCAGCTCGGGGCGGCCCGTTCCTCGCCAGACGGACAGATCGACAGAGACATACATACAGAACGACCCACACGAATCCAGGAATAACCAAACCAACCTGCTCCACTGTCGAAAAACACATGCATTGTTTGGGAAGGACTTAAGTGCCTGCAACACTTTTGGATATAGTGGATAAAACGTATTCAAAAAAACACGCACTTTTACATTTTGTTTACTTGCGTATAAGATGTACAGGTTTGAAGAAGACTTTTTTTCCCTTGAAAAACTGCAAAAATACACAAAAATGGAGACAGAAGGGGAAGTTGGACTGGCAATAGGAAAAATGGCCACAGTTTGATTATATTACGGAGAGAACACGTCAGAGTTCAAATCTATCCTGGGTTTGGTTTTATGAATATATATAGAAATATTACATATATTTTATATTTATTTCTTTTTGTCGAGGTGTTGAAGGGTCTGCCATGTGTGTTGCTAAGGGCTCGGCCCTGTCTGAAGATGCCACCGGCAAACGACTGACAGGGACTTGACGATGGAAGCCTTACTTGCACTCTGATTGGCTGGAACTGAGCTTTTACTGGGACCTCTGTGGAATAACACTGGATGGTTGGGGGAAAAAAGCAACGCTCTGTAGAGGACCTAACCTAATCAGACAACCGACAAATCTATTTTAATTTAAAAAATAATGTACATATTGTAAAATTCTATGTGTCAGAATTATGTTAACTTATTTTTTCGGATGTTACTTTGGTTCCTCTTCTGACTGTGATCTGGGTGGCTAAAGTATAAAGCTATGGTATTTGTTTTCATCCTATTCCAGAGGAGCTTTCTCTTGGGAATTACCCGTGTCAGTGCTGGTTAAGTCGTCTTTTGTGGTGAAGGTGAATGGCAGTGAACACACTTGGAAAAGCCCACTGACACCGAATCACAGAGACTTTGGAGAATGGGGGATGACTCAGAGCCATGGTTCAACACAACACTTTCCAAAGAGGTGATGAAACCTCGTGTTCACTTTCCAGTTCATTTGCTTTTTCTGGCAAGAATAATGCATTGATAAGTATCTCACACCACACCCCTCCAACACATACACACAGACACACACACATGCTTTGTCTTATTCAAGCTTTCTGGTGTGGAACTGCTAAAGAAAACATTTTTGGAGCTGAGAGTATATTCATCACTTGTTAGTCGCAGATGTGCACTTTGCTTTCACAGCCTAATCTGTAAAAGAATGTTAAGGAACACTTTGACATCTTGGGGGATATGATTATTCGCTTTCTTGCTGAGGGCTATGACCAATAGAGCTTTTACATCTGTATGCTAAATATGTAGCTACATCCAGGAGATAGTAAGCTTAGCTTAGCATAAGACTGGAATCAGGGGGAACAGTTAGCATAGTTAGCATTTTGATGTTCAGAATAACACAAATAACCACATATCCAGATTTGAAGCATAACCTTACTGAACATTAGATTGTATGGTTTAATTTAAATATATTCAGATAGGCAAGAAATTATATAAAATTTATAGATTTATTTAAGTTCTGAATACCATTTACCAAAAAGCAGGGTTTCAGCATTGGTTGCAGCATTTACTGAGACATTTTACATTTTTAGGACTTCTTTTCCACGCACAGTGCTTTTTAATACCCACAGGGGCTTTTTTTGGTCATATTAAGGTACACTTAGTGTTTTTTGAGAAAACTGACTATGTTTCAAGACCTACAGATATGAGTGTTTTGACATTTGATAACTAGACTGGGTATGTATTGCATATATCCTTCATTTAATTCTTCCTAGTCAAAAAAATACATTTCAGACACATTCAGCGTCATTATCACTAGGACAAATGATGTCACTTTTACCATTAATGTGTATGAGATTTCTCATTAAAATATGTACAACACTGTGCAGAAACAAGGCATTAGGGTTAGGGTAAACCAGAAAAAGGAGCATGCTAGCAGCCTTTTTTTAAATAGCACTGAAATAATTTTACTGGTAGGAGGAAATCAAAAGACAGTGGTTTACAGTATGCAGATGTAGTACTTAGATAGTACAAAATATTTTGTTTTATAAGGCTCTACAAATGCAAATCTTTTCTATCACTGTTAACATGGGACTGATATAGAGGGTTATTCATTAGTTTCAACAAAAAGTAATCAGTAAATGTAGGATAGCTGCTAATGTTAGCTTACTACTACCTAACTACCTAGCTTGAATTCTCCACTAGTTTAGACTAAGCAACCCTGGTGACATTGTTTTAAAGAAACCTAACTGGCAATAAACCAATTGTTTAAAAAAGCAAAATCAAAAATTATTGCTGTATGTGTTAGTTAACATTTCTGGTGCTGTTAACGTTGAAGTAGCATCAAAATTTAATTAAAAAAAATAATAAATTGCCAAAGCTAATTGGAAAGTCTCACCAAGTATCTTGAAAGGCATCTTCCACAGATACCTCTTCTCTAGATTTTACATTTAGCTCCATAAAAACAAAGTAGTTATAATTTATTTAGCCTCTAAATGTGTTTACTGAAGCATACGTCTTGTGTCAATACCACATTGAGATACAAAATACATGTATATTTCCAAGAGAATGGACACTGTTCTTAAAGTGACGTCACCTAGGTTTCCTGCGACCTCTATCTTCTCATCCAACTCAGCAAGAAAGCAAAACATCACATTTCCCAGAATGTGGAGCTATTACTTCAACACATTCTAGGTTGTTACCATCAGGATCCTGTCACCTCACATGCTGTGAAAAGAAACCCTCCTGAAATGAAAACATTTCTTTTTTCATTAACCTGATTTCTTTTCCATCGGCTGTACATGACGGACAAGGTTTTCACAGTCTGTTGCTCTGATAAATGCCTCTTCTGTTACCATGAGGACAAGCCACAGAGGCAGGCAGATACTTGTGTTAATCAAAGATAATAATCACTGAAGTGGACCATCTAATTGTGTGGTATTATTGCATATGTTTTGATAATTACAGTATTAAATGAACTGGAAAACATGAAGAGTTTTGTTCCAAAATGTGACCGGAAAAAACGACCCCTAAACCCAAGATGATCTTGCTTTTAAGGAATCGCTCATAATTAAGTGCTCAGTTGACAAAATGAGATCATTTTCACATCCTGGAGATTTCTCAGACACTGAATGATAAACCTCAGGCAATGGTTTTATTTCATGTTGTATCTGGATATCGAGCGTTTTGGAGTGGAACTCTTCACATCTCTTCCTTATTATCTTGACATGAATTCTCACAGTATCACAGTGTTGTCTCTGTTCCCCTTGGGACTATGTAAATCATTAATGAGCATTCAGTTATTTCAAGTATTTTATATGAAAGGCAGGATCAAATCCATCGAGCTACCCAAAGCATTGAGTTTTTGTGTGTTCTCTTGTGGTAAAGATAAACGCTTAAAGACATTATGACACAGACCGTGAGCATTTGCAGGGTATTGTAATCCTTTCATGGTGAGTTGAATATTGTTTAAAAAGTTTTCTTTTTTTTTTCTTTTCTTGGATGAACTAACTGAACACTTTTTGAAGCAAAGTTGGCATATTACCATGTACACATGTTACAGAATATAAAAATGTGGTATAACAACTGCAGTATATAAAATACTGGTATTCCATGATAGATCTTTGTATTAATGTGACTCTCTTAAGAAAATGTCTTCAAACAATCAGAAGATCTCCTTTTCCATTTTGTCCTGTCTTATAAAAATGTGTGAATTTGACTAAATCTTGTCTTCATCTAAATCTCTCAGAAAGATGAACAGCATGTGTTCATGGTGTGTCTGTGTTGTCTGCTGCTCTTCTATCCTCTCCCGAAGCGATAGAAACCTGCCTTTTCACCTACAGTCCAGACCGTAAGTATTTGGACAGTTACATATTTTATGTTCTTCAGACTCTGTGTTTCAGCACATTCAGTTTTAAAGTCATAGATCCTACATTGAAGTGCCAAATCTGAGCTTAAGTTTGAGAAGTTTACATCAATACAGGAGGACCTGTGTGGGAGATACCAGCCCCTTAAAACACAGTTTTGAACTCAAAGATGTTTTTTGGTAGACTATTGCTGTCAACGACTGCCTGAAGTGTTTGACCCACAGATATCAGCAGATGCTTCTATCTTCCCTGGTGATGCTCTCCCAGACCTTCAGCTACTGCTGTTTGTGGAATCTCTCAGACTTTAGTCTGGTCTGCAGCAAGTGGAGCACAGCTCAGTCAGATTGAGATAAGGTGACTGATCTCCGCTCAGGATATTCCACCTCCTCACCCTGAAAAGCTCAGTCTAAAATGATTGCTGTCCAGCTGAAGGATGAAATGTCATGCAGTGAGTTTTGATGGCTTTGGGTCATGAGCTGTTTCTTTATTCTTCCGTCATTTCCATCCATAGGACTGCTTTATTTTTGTGTTTTTGTGAACTGTTGTACCCTTTCTGTTTGTGAAGTTTACCAGAGGTTTGCTTCTTGTCCTGAATCCGCTCATGAAGTCTTGATCACTGACTAGGAAACGTGTCCGTATAGATGCTGCAATGCACTCGACACTTGCTGTGTCTTGAAAAGGTTTTTCTTGAACATGCAAATTATTTTCTACTCATTCACAGGCTCATTTGTCACTATTGAGTTTTCTAGCATGCATCTACTTTTTTAGAATGAACCAAGCTGCTGATTTTTGGCCAACTAGTTACCTTTGATATCTCTATCACAGATGTCCTTTTTTAAATTTTCTTCCCTTTCATGGCCACCTCCTGTAAAGTTTTCAGTCCATGAGCTAATGACAGTGTCCAGTTAGCACTTGTGCTTGAGAGGACTACATTTCCCACACGGTTCTTTTAGTACTGATGTAAACCTGCTGAACAGTAGACAGTACAGTAGACACCACTTTGATGTGGTATCTATTATTTTATTATGTGTCCACATCAGCAAAAGCAGCTGTGGCTGAAGACATTCTGTTTTCAGGTTGTCTGTTGGCCCATGGCATAGATTTGCACCTGGATTCAAGGATGAACTGACACACAAAACATCCTTTTGGCCATAAGTCAGTAATTTAATACACTAATGAGGACAAAGTTTCCCACAAATGTCTGATAGGATAAAACAATGATGTGATGACATTTCATATCCAAAAGGTCAAAGTTGAGCATTAGAGTGATGACATGATATTCTGGAGAAACACATTATTGACCATCATAACTCAGGAACAGAAAGGATGACTGTGACCATATTTCACATTCAATCAAATATGGAATCGTTGACACTCATCTTGTGTGTCCATCTTGAAACTACACTGAATATATTGATCTTCTGTGCTGATGGGTTGAAAATGGGTATGAAACATCTACGTTTTAGTTCTACTTTTCAGCAACATCAAAGCATTGTCTACTGTCATGGCTACAACTTTGTATTGACCAAACATAAAACCACTTAATACCTTTTATTAAATTCCTTCAGAGCTTTCACTACATATATAATGTATAACACATATATGTAAACTGCAACCTGACTGGTTGGTGGAGGCATCCACCTGCAGGGTGCTAACTCTAACTTTCAAACTGAATGTGCTGAAGCATGAAAACTCTTGCTGTCCAAATATCTATTGTTTTGGACTGTCGCTCAGAGTCCAGGACCAGCTTCATATGGGTTCAGTGTCTTTCCACTTCAGCAGGCCATTCTTGTTTTTAGGAAGCAGTATTAAGATGAAAACAGGAGTGACAAAATCCATCATTTTTAGCTTTTTGTTGTTGCTGATATATTATACTTTGTTCAGCATCAATGCTCAAACTTTCCCATTGACACCAGAAACATTTAGCCGTATCGGAAAAAGACAAAAGCAATTTTAAATTGCATACATTTTTTTACTTCATCAACCCATTTTATAACATGTATGCAAAAATACACAGTACTTGCAAATAGATTGCATTTCTAAGTCACCCAGCTTACTTTGAAATACCTGTGAATTGCAGTGACTCTGCCGAGGCTGACCCCTGATATTTCATGTGAAATCACACCATCAGTTGAGAAGCATGCATACATTTTGTCATTTGTTGTGTAGTAATTAACACGTTATGGAGTAAATGTGTTGTAGACAGCTTCACACAGTATTACTGAACATAAGGAAACACTTCAGTCTGCTACTCACCTCGAGACTTTGTTGGCCAGTGTCCACATTAGACAACAGCCATCCCGTTATTTTTTTAGCAGCCTTTGTACAAACAACAAGAAAATGGAGACACGGCGGTCGTCGAGGGATTTTAGGTCAGTAAGTAGTGTGTTATGATGGTGGTAACAGTAATTGTTTATTGATTCACAATCACAAAGTGTTCTGTGTGCTCAGGTGTCACAGTGTGTGTGTGTGTGTGTGTGTGTGTGTGTGTGTGTGTGTGTGTGTGTGTGTGTGTGTGTGTGTGTGTGTGTGTGTGTGTGTGTGTGTGTGTGTGTGTGTGTGTGCTCATATTAGTCGGGAGTGTGTCAAATATCCAGTTTCAGCATGTGTGTGTGTGTGTTCTGGCTGCTGCCCACAACATCACTTTGAGACAAGTACTGCAGTGGCCCAGATAAAAGGCAGTATTTTTTGTGGAAATTAGGTTTAAGAATGTTGGATTGTTTTATACTAAGGGATTAGACAATTGAGTTAGGTTTTTCTTTTCTGGATAGAACACAAGTGTAGCTCAGTCTCCCACACCGAGTGTTGCAGTAATATTTGTGTGATCATGTTTTCTGTCTTATTAGTGAATATCTCTAAGTTCATCAGCCTTAAACCTGATCCTTTAGCCCAGTTTAACCTGTAGCAGTTTCTAAAGTCTCCTAAGAAGGGGTTTTCTATCAGACTCCGAATTAAATACATTTGTGACAAATGAAAACAGAGCATAGCGCCTCCCAGTACCTTTACTACAGCACTGAACTGAGAAAATATGACAAAAAGAGAGATGAAGAGATAGAGTAAGTCTGTGGCTGACGGACAACACACATGAGTGTGGGATTTAATCAATACCATCTTTAATGTTTTATTTACAGGAGAGAAAATACTGCAGTGATGGAGGCTCTGTTCCCTTTGGTTGTCAGCAAAAGACTGAGCACCTTTACAAAAATGGTGGTAGACTTACAATCAGTGTTGTCCTATATTCAAGCCAGTCAGGTACAAGGAGTAAACAAAATGTAAATACATTCACACCACATGCAGCTCCCTTAAATGCAAATGATTGTCATGGCACATTGCAGCTGTGAAGAGCTTTGACAGTCAGAATTCTGTTATCGCAATTTTAAAATGTTCACTGTTTAACAGCCAGCTGAGTGACATAAAGGCCACTTTATCTGGGCCCATACTGCCAGAACATTTGTCAGATTGTTGGTCAGTGGAAAAAAGTCTAACAACGGTATCTAGTGCAAAAAACACACACTAACTGAATGATTACTCCAGTTTATAGCTCACTATTAGCAGTACCAAGTACTGAAGATAAACCTTTTATTTCATCCAGAATTGTTGTTGGATTTTCGTTTATTCCCCACACATTTATGGCCAAAAATAAAACTTTCAGTCATTAAATTTATTGCTATTGAACAGTGCAAAAACATCTAACTTTATCTTTTGTCATGGTGTTACTAAGAGACTTGAAGTCTCAGAATTGGATTTCAAATGCTCAAAGTGAATCCCTGTCTACTTATTTGTCAGTTGTAACATGACCAAAACATGCTGGGCAGCTTCTGAATTTTCACATCTCAGTTCACTCAATGCATATGAAATATACAATATATATATATACAGTGCTGTGAAAAAATATTAGCCCCCTTTCTGATATCTTTTATTTTCTCACACTTAAATGTTCCAGATCATCAAACTAATATTCATATTTATTTGATATTAGACAGGGATAACCCACAAAACACAAAATGCACTTTTTAAATGGCGGGTTATTAAAAATGTTTTGAAAACCTGTATCATCCTAGTAAAAAAGTAATTGCCCCCTAAACCTTATAACTGGTTGGGCCACTCTTGCCAGCAAAAACTGCAGTTAAATCTTTGTGATAGCTTGCGATCAGTCTTTTACGTTGTTAGATGGTTTTCAAGCATGAACTGCTCTTTTAAGGGGCAATTTTGAAGTGCTGTAGGTGTTTGTCTTGCTACATAACCCATTTCTGTTGAGCTTTAGGTCATGAACTGATGGGTGGACATTCTCCAGGACGATTTTCTGATAGAGAGCAGACTTCATGACTCTACAAAATATAACAAGTCGTCCCGGTGATGTGGAGTCAAAGCAGTCCCAAACCATCACACTGCCACCACCATGTTTCACTGTTGATATGATGTTCTTCTTGTGGATTGCAGTATTAGCTTTACACCAGATGTAATGGACCCATGTCTTCCAAAAAGTTCCACCTTTGACTCATCAGTCCACAGGATGTTATCCCAAAAGTCTTGGAGCTCATTCAGATTTTCTTTTTTTTTTTTTTTTTTTTTTTTTACAAATACCACACAAGCCTTTTTTTTTTTTTTTGTTAGAGTGGTTTATACATTGCAGCTCTCCCATGATGTCATTTTAGGCCAATGTCTCCCTTATTGTGGAATTATGTAGACAGACCTTAACTGAGGCCAGTGAAGTCTGCAGATCTTTTGAGCAATCAATCAATCAATCAATGTTTATTTATACAGTCCTTTACAACAGCCCAAAGGGTGACCAAAGTGCTGTAGCAGACAGTGTTGAAATTGTCTTGCACGGGACTGCAAAAAATTATATATATATAGCAAAATTGTTGTTGCAGAAATTAGCCTCATACCAAACATAGATATATATATGTGTGTAGGTGTAGGCTGCAACACACTTAATGTTAGAAAGTACCCTTTATGATTAAGATTGCACCATAATTTAGGGGCACCATTCTCAGCTTGTCTGAGAAAATTATCAATTTAGACTAAGTCTCAAAGAGACATTGATGAAAAAGAAATTCATCAGTCTCATTATGAAAGTCATAATCTCTGATTTCATTGACCTTCAGTTCCCAAAACAAAGAAATACACGGTAGAACCGATGATAATTATATACAAACATTTATTAACTGCTACTGCGAACAAACAATAAACAACGATGACGTAATAACAGCAGACAGTGAATAAATGAATGAATAAATGCAGATAAACTAATGAATTGTGATCGTCACTGGAAGCAGTTGGTAGAAAGGTGATGAATTTAGAATTTGAAATTGGAAAATCAATTGTAATTTGTAAATTCACCCGTTTAGCAGAAGGAAAGTGATACTTGGTTAGCCTTTGTAGTAGTGAGAGGGAGGCCACTGCAGGATGTGGAGCTGTGATGATCTGCTGGACAAATTGGTTCAGAAATGCGGAAACAAGAACACACTTTGGCAGGTTTGCATTGCAAAAGAGTGCCAAAGTAAAAACACTAAGAGTGAAAGCTCATAGTTATCAAGACAATATTTGCACTGTTATAGTTCTTCAGTAATTCTTAAGTTCATTTTCATTCTTCGAAGAGCCATTTTTCTTCAAGCCCTTTGTTACAAGTTGAATTTTTCTAAAAGCCTGCTGCATTCCTCAAAAGCCAAGCCCAAATATTCTTCAAAAAGCCCAAGACTAAGCCCAAGACAAAACCCTCAAAAAGCCAAGTTGCATTCCAGTGAAATTCCTCTATATAGAGGAAATTGACACCAGCATCTAACCAATCATGGATGTGTTCCTCCCCAGGGGTGGTGTTTCCCAAGTGTCACTGTCCAGGAGAGGTCAGAGGCCAAATGCCTTTAAAAGTTATTCTTAGTTCATTTCTTAAATGTAGAAATCCAATTGTTCAATATTTATGATGATCACAGATCTGAAATAACACAGAATAAATGATTAAAATGACACCAAACACAATTTGTGTATTTCATATGGTTCCTGAGAAAATAAAAAAAGTGTAAACATAAGAATAAACTTACAAATTGTAGACTTTAGGCTAGATGAAGGTAAACTTAAAAAACAGTTACACATACAAGCATATACATTCACTAATAAGAAAAATAAGACCTAAGAAATACTTATGCTCATAGTGAGGAGTCTCTCTCTGCCTTTTATGGCCGTGGTCTGTGACAGAGAGAGGGAGTGTTAGTGTCTTGTTTGTTCTTCTCCACAAACACTTCAGATTCGTGTTCTTCCATATTGGTCCTGATCAACCTAGTATCAGAGACTGAGTCCAGACCATCACTCCGGTGATTATCATTTCTTTAATGTTCTGATTTAAACTGTTCAGTTCATTCCTGCATACCAAGTTCTATGAGTTAGGTCTACAGGGAGTTCAGAAGGTGAGGATGTCAATCCGCTTCGGCAGAGGTGTGGTTTTCCTCACAGTTGACACTTTATGACCCTCATCAGATTCTGGTGAAAGTGGGAGTCATTCCGTTGTCTCCAAGAGAGCTGTGAGTGGTCTTTTATAAGTAAACATCTGATCGGCAGATGTTCTTTTTGGAGGTGAATTTTGGGCTAGCTGTCTCCTGAAATGGTGTCTTACCAAATTTACAGCTTTGGGAGAGGGTCTCTGGATATTTGTATGTTGCTCTGGAATGTTCTGCTCCTTAGTACGCTTGTAGAAACGTTGGCTGGCTGTTCACTCCTGGGAAGGTCCACCACTGTTCCATGTTTTCTCCATTTGTGGATAATGTCTCACTGTTATTCTCTAGAGTCCCAGAGCCTTAGCAGTGGCTTCGTAACCTTTTCCAGACTGATAAACGCCAAAGACTTTTTTTTCATTTCTGTTCTTGAATCTCTTTAGAATGTTGCATTATGTTCAGCTTTTGAGACCCTTTATTCTACTTTACAATGCCAGACAGATTCTATTTAAGTGATGTTTTGATTCAATAAGCCTGGCAGTAATCGTATGCGAGTGTGGCCCAATTGGCTGATGAATTTGGTCATTTAGTAGATGGGTAGTTAAGGGGGCAATTACTTTTTCACATAGAGCAAGGTGGGGCTGAAGAGCATTTTTCTTTCAACAAATGAAATCAACATTTAAAAACTGCATTTTGTCTTTTCTTAGGTGACTTTTGTCTCATATTAAAATTAGTTTGATGATCTGAAACATTTTAGTCTGAAAAATATGCAAAAATAGAAGATATCTTCTAAGTGCAAATACTTTTCCACAGCAATGTACACCATTAAGCCTATTGTAAGATTGGAGTCATAGTGTTTTTCAGAATGGTATTAAAACCTTTTGCTCCTGCTTGGGCTTTTAAGAGCCATCTGACAGCCAACTATCTTCTGAATTGTCTTACATGCTGGATAAGACCCAAAGACTCAATGATGTTGGCGCAGTCCACTGATGTTATAATGGTGTAATGTACAGGTGCTGCCATTAGGCCCTACTAAAAATAAAACAACCTGAATGCATGGGAGGTAAAAAGCTCAGCTCATTCCTGTTTTATGTTAATTTATGGGTTCTTCCCACCACAGTTACATAGCATGGGAAACATTTCGAGCAAAGGGTTTAACCAGATCAGCGTAGAATAATTTTACACTAGTCCCCTGTGTGCAAGCAGGCTACTGTGTGTGTACATTTAAGTGAATAACACAGTGACATTACTGGAGCAATACACTTTAATCCACCGTATGAATGCTGTCCAATAATAATGACCTTCAGAGCTTTAGTCATTTTTAAATCGCTGTGCTAATCACTCAGCCATCATGCTACCCTGAAAGGAAGAGCTGGTGAGAGATAGAAGGGTGAGAAAATTGGATATAGCAAAAAGACAGAAGAGTACTGGAGTAATGAAGAGAAGGTGTGGTGATTGTGATAGAAGAAAGGTAGAGCAAGAATAGGGGTGAGTAAACCATGATGTAAACTAGTTGACATTCTTAATTTTGATCTTAGGTCAAATGTTGACCTCTTCATG
Source organism: Amphiprion ocellaris (assembly GCF_022539595.1). Taxonomy (NCBI): domain Eukaryota; kingdom Metazoa; phylum Chordata; class Actinopteri; family Pomacentridae; genus Amphiprion; species Amphiprion ocellaris. Next base: position 24,443,438 of record NC_072766.1, on the reverse strand, counting down.
GTTCTTCCTGATGGTCTTGATTGGAAGCAGGGGTGACTGACATTGAGCTCATTGTGCATTATTTCAATCTAGGTGTCTTTGAAGAAGCTCTAAGGGATGATGGGAGCAAGGATGGGATGCTCCAGAATCTCCTAATTCTGTGGTCAACATGAAGACGCAGCATGCTTGTAATTAAGCTGATCAACAGTCGTTGATTGCTATTGTATCTGATTTCTCTCTCCATTACTTGATCAGTGTCATAAATCTCCAGTGCTGTTGGTTATTGTTCTGATGATAGAAATAAATGAATCCGCCACCTGTGGTCATGTGGCTGGCCCTGGGTTTGTTTACGGTGGCCGAGGGGTGCAAACGCAGCACAAAAACGGAACGCCCTGCAAGAGACAAAAACACCCACAAAAAATAAATGCTGCAAGATAGAAAACACCTACAAAAGAGAAATGCTGCAGGAGACATAACACCTACCAAAATGAAATGCACTTCACAAGAGAAACGGACTGCAAACAGGAACGCGCTGCAAACAGAAATGCACTACGAAACAGAAACACACAAAAGATAAATGCTTCAAGAGACAAAACACCTGCAAAAAAAAAAAAAGAATAGAAATATTTATTCATTGTTTTTTGGGTTGTGAATTAAAAAAGACAAGACAGTTGAGTGGAATGATCCTGGTGACTGCTGGATACAATCCCATGTCATCATGGTATTCATCTAGAGAGCTTAAACCTCCATTGCTATAGGGCTATAGTTTCAGGCATGAAAATAATGACCAGTCTGCCACCTGTAATCCAAGATGTAGTATGGTGACTAGCCCTGAGTGTGTACGATGAAACTGAAGACATCATAGTCCGTATCAACTAGAGAAGGTGCCCTGTTGCCAGCTCCACAGCTACCAGTCCTAGACACAGCATGTCAACAAATGTCTCATGAAATGGTGTGATGAGCGTCACATCTGGTGCCTTGTAACAGATGATCCCCACACAGTCATTTTGTTTAAATTCAGACACCAGACATGCAAGGCCATAGTCATTAACTTTGACTCTGACTGACTTTTGACCATTACATGCCAATCAGGCATAACATTATGACCACCTGCCTATTATTGTGTTGGTCCTCCTTATGTGGTCAAAAATGCTTTTTGGAGGTCAAATCAACATCTTGGGAAACTGTCATGTTCCTCAAGATTTTCCTGATTGATGTTTTTGTGATGCCGAGGGGTGCATTTTTCTGTGTGGGTAGGCCAGTGTCATTTGGGATTTCCATTTGCATAAAGGAGTGTGCTTGTTCTGGGACAACATTTATTACAAATGCCAAAATCCAAGGTTTTCCAGCAGAACAGTACTTGTAGCAATATGATCAATGATATTTACTTCACCTGTCAGTGGTCATAATGTTGTGGCTGATCAGTGTATGTTCAGGTTTGAAGTTAGTGTCTGCTATACCGATACTGTCAAAAGTCTGATGATGTCTGAAAGTTTCCTCATCTCTCTCTTGGTCATGGTTACCTTCCAGCCACAGCAACATTCATACCCTGGAGCAGGTTCTCCAACTGCCTGGACTGTTTAACGATAAATGCCGCTGAATGTCTCATCTGTACTTGTAGCTTTCAGAGCACTGAGTGTGGTCTTAATCTAATCCTGCCATTTTTGGATGTCCACCATCTTATTTTACAGAACACAGAACAGGGGTTTCATGAGACCGTAAATGGATTGAAAGACCCGAGTTAAAGTTTAAGTCTAAAGTTTTTGCATCAAGACTACACTCATATCCCAGTTCTGTCATTATCTTGTCTGCAGCAATGCAGAGCAATGTGCATCTTTCATGAAAAGTGCAGCTTTTGAAGTTTCACCTCACAGCAGAACCTTTTAATATATGCACAGCTTGACCAACAGTACAAATTGTGAAAGGCATCTAGACTAGCAAAAAAATATTTGACTGCTTGAATGTTACTTGTGAGAAAAAAATAATTTTACTTATATAACAGTGGATGAATAGTGCATTTGAGCAGTGAGATTTCAATAAAGCCTTCACTCCATCATGCTGTCCACTCATATATCAGAGCCCTTCATAAATCTGAGTTTGTTTGTGGGACTAAAGCTCCCTACGACTCTCATCACAGCTGATTTTTTAGCTTTTGCATCTCTGTCTGAGCTGATATCAAAAAGCAGAGAAAACATCAACATATGTGATGCTGACATTATGGTGGCAAATGCTGGAAATGTTTCGTCCATTTCTACCGCAATGGGAGGATAACACGAGATATGCTTTCAGTTATGTTATTCTCTATGATGTTTGACATGACACTGAAGACTATCGATGATCCCGAGTACTCTGCAACTGTAGAGTCAAATTCTGCGTATGCATGTATCAGCTCCACAAAATCACATTCATCATCACTCAATCACATCTCATTGGAGCTACCAGCAGCCTCATTATGTCCCCTGAATATTTGTTCTTGGCATACAAGATGCTAGGCTGCAACAATAAATCTCATCAGAATGTCTCAGTTCTTCTTCACCTTTTCATTGTGTTTCTTTGCACTAATACTACTAAGTCTAGAGCCTCGTCCATCCCGATGCATCCAAAAAATTTCTGTTTCACAGAACAGTTTATGTGACTTTTTGATTTACCGTGCCTCTTTATCGTCTGTGACAAGCTGGCAAGATCAATGGCCCATTGATTGCTGAGTGAGCATAAATCCTTCTCAAAAATAAGACACAGATGAACTTTAGCGCTACCAGCTAGCCACGGTGTGCGGACACGATTGTCTACACTGAAAGAATCACAACCGTACGCAGTTCTAGTTTTTCTTTGATCATAATAAATTTTAAGTATCTGCTGTAGTGGTAGTTTAGGAAAAACTGCGTTTAATAAAAACTCCACTCTCCAAATTACAGTTTTAATGATGCTAACAGTGATATCCATACAAAGTTGCTAATGTCTGTGTAGATTCTTAGTCATTCAGGTCATGATAATTCTAGGAGCTACAATAAAAAGCAACTGAACTTCTCTTTAAGATTTTTAAAGACGTTTCACCTCTCATCCAAGGGGTTTCTTCAGTTCTAACTGAAATTGCTAATGGTTATTTCTCTTTATCCAAAGACGTTAATACGCTTCTCTGATTGGCGTGATGCCAAAGGGTGGCTGGCTTCTCTTGGAATCATCCTGACTAATCAAAATTTGGTCATCTTATTGATTGATCATTGAATTTTTTATGCGCTAAAACGCCAACTTGCCTAGGCCTGCTCCTGAACATGTTATCTGGCTAAAGTATGGGTGCAATAAATATTATAATAATACACATATTCAGTGTATAACATTTAGAGTGCTATTTTATTCCTTTTAAAGTGGTTGGAGTGGAAGAAGTAGCAGCAAAGGTGCAGAGGAATTACCAAACCTTTTAATATGGATATATGTAGGAAATGGAGAATAAGATTTGAAGTTATGGAAAAAGGGATCAACAACTCACGATCTTACTAAGAACTTATACTGTAATTATTATCTAAGTACTTATCTCCCATTATTCAAAGACTTTAATAAGATGCTGTGATTAGTGTGATACCAAAAGGTTACTGACTTATTTTGGCATTGTCTTGACTAGTCACAGTGTGGCAATTGCATTGCATTACTGGAAAAAATATGGTGTATCTTGCGGGTTGTAATCTAAAGAGTTACCCTATAGACTGAAAAAAAACAGAAGAAGCTAAAGGAAGAAGAGAGTTTCCCTTGGTCTCTGACCATTTCACAGCGCTGCTCACATAATAGTGAAGCAGCTCATGAAGGAATTCAACGTTCTTTAAAACCCTTAACCCTCAGAGTTTGCATACAAATTCTTACTCCTTCATGAAATCATAACCAAATCAAATTAAAACACAGAGGCATGATGCACGCATTTTTAGATTAAGTGTGACTCATTCTCTCTGAGGATCTGTTAGCTCTGATGGCAATTATGATTGAACGTTCAAAAATCATTTTAGAAATCATTGAAAGAACACACTCTTTATAACTTCAGAACTTGCATAAAACTTCCAAATTCTTAAGTTGTTTTGATTATCAAAATCATCCAGTAATGGTTTAAACTCATTTGACATACTTTAATGGCTGCCAAAATGTAAACTGTAAATGTGAATTTCAAGATGTAGCCACTAATTAAGGTAGATTTTGCTATTCTAATCCAATACTTTTTTCTATTTTTTTAAATTCAATGAATAATTCCTCACAATCCACTAGCTGCCTGTTCTGTGTGCACTGAAAACAAATCCGGTGCTCATAGTCAGTGCAAAAGTGGCTCAGACTGATCCACACAACACTATTGCAGCATGTCCAGTGCATGTTAGTCTATGTTTGTGCACAGGAAGAGGGAGAGAAGTGGGTACGAGAACAGCGGTGAATCACATACTAACTCTCTAAATATGCTAGCTAAATGTCACCAATCCTCCAGAATCACAGACCTTGAACTCCTGCACCTGGGGTACAGTGTGAGGCTTTTAAACCCCTGATGTGGACCACAAACACAAGCTCCATTTACTTGTGTCCTGCTGTGATGTTTGACAGATTAAGGTCACCAGTATGATGAAAATCAATGTGTAACTCAGTTGCAGAACAGCGTTTATTTGCTGGACCATACAAGCCAGCTGATGGCTGCACAACCTCCTCTGCATGTGACATGAAAACTCCAGCTGAGAATGTATTTAAAGTAAATATATTGTGTGTTTCAGGCAGATTGCTACTCGCTATTCAGTCAGCATCAAGTGTTGCAACACAGCCGAGCAATTTGAGCGACAATCTAAGCATATACAGGAAAAGCTTCCTTTCTGAATTGCTTTTTAAAGTGAACTCACCTTGGCCTCATCTGGGTCTTTTAAAAACACAAAATGACTACAAGGAAATGATTCACTTCCATGCTGGAGATGGTCTGTCTTCTTTTGTCAAAATAATCCTAAACTGAATTCAACTGTGTCAGCTTGCCTTGGATAAGCAGGTATTGGACGTCATTGATAACTGTGGCAGCTTCACAGGGAACATTCAGAAAAATGGGGCTGAGACTTTGCGTCTGTTTTTTGGAGCAAAGATGAAAAAGCGAGCTCATTTGCGAGGATGAGGTTATGCAAACAGAAGGAGAAGCTACAATGATGCTCATTATATAAGCCAATACCTTGTTGTTTTCTTACCTGCAGACATGCCAGCAAATGTACTGACCTTGAATGCAAAATTGCCCACTGGTGTTTGATCAAAAACGTTTCCTTCCATATTATAAGTTGAGAAATCATAATCTTCTGTTCTGCCTCAAAGCGGTCTCTGGTGCTATCTCACTGTAAACAGCATGTTTGTTGAGTACCTGAACCCTGAGCTGTCTTCTCGCCACCCAGAGAGAATGCCTTTGACTAATCCCCAAGGCTTTCTTATCAAGTGTGATTGAATAGAGCCCTCAGTCCCCAGAAGACAGGCTAACCTTTATCTTTCTGTTTTCTATTTCTGCATCTGTCTTTTCTCTCCACAACAAGGTGTTTGTGGGAAAAGGAGACCTGTTAACTGTTTACCCCCTCCAATATGCACATCCTTTCCCCAGTGGGCGTGCATTTGAAACATGAAAGGCTCCTTACAAAATGGAAAATTTCCACTCCATTTGCCATGCAGCCAATCAGTGTGCAGTGACCCAGATAAGGAGTGTGATATTGATGATGACAGCAATAAAGACGTATTTTCACCACAAGCCTTCCTTCTAATTAGGTTGATCTGTGGAGGAAATAAATGAATTTTGACAAAATGCAAAAGAGCTGGTGTGCAGGGAGGATTAGACAAGCGAGTGTGACAGGAGGAGGAGTGGGTGAAATTCAGAAGGTTTCAGGGGGTTAAGTGACTCCACTGTTGGGGAATGGGTGACAATTACCACCACAATGAGATTTCATGGCTTCAGGTGCCTCGCAGATACGCTGTTTGGGCAAAGTAATTGTTAAGGGTCAAATGGGTGAAACCGATGCTACTTTAGCTGCTTTTGCATCTCTTGACGAGCTCTTGCTGCGGACAAATGACCGCGTGTGGAGTATTATGAAACATGAAATGTAGTGGTAGTCTAAGGTGCTTGTGCTGGTTTGGCATTATAATACGATACAGGCTTTGAAAAGCAGTGTCATGACCATTCATGGATGTTTCTCCCATTACTCAGCAAACAAATTTTTTTGTTAGTTTTATTCAAGAGTTTTAAAAACTCTTTAAAAGTTGGAAAGGCAACAGTTAAGTCACATTTCCTAAAAGTTAGCTGTAGTTGGCATGCAATTTCAGGCACTCTGTTTCAACACAGCATTTTGTTCCAGTCTGTGTTTTACCTTATAGGTGCTTTAACCCACTAAAGGTGGGTGTTAGATATTTTTAGTTTGTCTGCGAAGACTGATAACGTAAGGACAATACAGCCACAGGCATAAGCGTATTTACTTTAGTAATTTCAAAAAGGTTGTAATCATTAAGACTCATTATGTCAAATCATCACATTGGGCCACAGAAAATCTTGAGGTGGGACCAAAAACAAAAGACAACTGCATTCTGTTGTGTCGTTGCCGTATATAGGGTAGTTGAAAGCCTTTATAAATATCATGCTTATATACTTTTTTTTTTAAAAATTACACTTAATGTTAATAATTGTCTGATGTATTAGTACACAGTAAAACATTTAGGCTATTTTGATGATGGCTGTTCAAATATCCCAGGACAAGATGCTGGGGTTTATTTTAGGGAAAACAGTTCATCCATAGGCATCCATCAGAAACTTGGGACAGTGCTAGAAATACCAGTAATTAAAGACACATCCAGAGTTTATTTGTGATTTTAATGCTGAAAATGTTGTCCATGTGTGAGGACAGTTTTATCAAACTTGCAGCATTTTATAGTACATTACAATGTGTTTTTATTGGTAGTTAACTACCTGTTGTCATGTTTTGGTGGGCACTTTATCGATCAGACAGTGTACGTTCTGTAACATATCCATACACACAAAAATGTTTAGATCCTGACCGATCCTGTCTCAGTGTCAGAGATAATTTATAATTATAAGTAATGACTGCAGTTAGCGCCGTTGTGTTGTGCATAAAAGCATGCTCCTCTCTCCCTTGGGAGATGTTCATATCCATTCCGCTGCTGCATGTATTTAATACACTCAGAGGAAAGGGTCCCACAAACTGTTGCAGCATACAGCCATTACAGCTAACTTTGTTTTCAGTTTCACTCTTGCTGAATTTACTGAAAGTTGGGCAACAGGCTTTCACTGAGTGAACTTGACCGGTCAGACTGTGCTGTGGCCCCACTGGCTGCCCCTTGGAGGGACCTCTGCATCCAGAACTGCAAATCATTCTGCTGTATATCTATGAACTGCATTATTAAGTCAGAGAATATGAAGTCGAGAAAAAATAGTTGATCGGCTCTCAGCCAAGCCGTGTAGAGATAGATACAAAACATGTGTGGTCGTATTTTTATGCTTTTTAAAGCTGTGTAATAATCACATATTTGGGAAAAAGAAAAAACAGCACTCACACCACCTTGGACACCATGAAAAACTAAGAATATACAAACCAAATATGTTTTAGAAGCTTTCTTTCTCATTTGAACTAATGAGTAGGATTTTGACAAATGAATCAATTAAAAATATTTTCATATATAGTTAAAAAAAAAAAGGTAAATCAAAATCGAATAAAACCAAACAATCAAATACACTGCATGAATTTTACTGGAGTTAGTGGCTAAAGAGGCAGACGCTATTATAGGTAGTCTTGTTAGCGTGTTTTACTCAGTTAGGACTAGATTTAGCATCATTCATGTGAAATTATTTTTAAAAGCTCAGTTACTATGTTACAAAATTCAAACGATTTTTTAACACAAGAAAAAGTAATATTGATTATTCCTTATTATTATATTATCTATTCAATAATGTTTATATGATTCAGCACAATATGAATCAGTTGGATTGTTATTAAACTTGGATTTAATCAAACGTAATTCCTGTATTTTGGCTTTGTAAGGCACTATACAATGTTAGTGACAAGAGGTCACCATTACCATGAAGGACATTCCATCAAGCACACAGGCAATACTAAAAGGAAAATCTGGTGCATAAAAGTTGAGTTTTTTACTTCATTAACAGCTGTATATGGTGATTTTTATATGTTGGAAGACATTGCCTGAATGAAATAAGCAGTCAGTGCCATGGCTGAGAATTTCTATCTTGAAGTTGCAGCATACTGATGACAGTCTCGATAACTCAGACTGAGACAGTCAAGGTTTCTTACAAAGCTAAGGAAAAAATCCTGTCAACTTACAGTGCTGCAATCTGCCCTAGGATTTTGGTTTTCAAAATTATATTTTTGACACCAAAACAATAGAAACGGGCAATGAAGGAACAAAAAATGTCTTACTTTGTTTGAAAACAATGTTTATTACGAGTATATAATAAAATTTAAGAAGAACAGTTGACAGTTGCAAAATAATGAAAGTGATAAATAAAGTCAATGTATTTAAACTAGGGCTGGGACTTTAACGCATTAATTTTGATTAATTACAGAAAAAATAATGTGTTAAAAATAATGCATTTAATCGCACCTTTCTCAGTTCCCTAATTTCTGGCACAACGGTAACACTGATGAACACTCCAGCCTGGTAGGTGGCGGTAATGAACCTAAAGCCTGTTTACCAGCCATGAAGAAGAAGAAGCACAGGACACATTGAGTGATGTCAACACAGAAGAAAGTTTGGTGAACAGTGAAGGAAGACGAGACCGCACTGAGGTCGTTGGGCGGAAAGTTTTCTTTTAAAAATCTTCCCGGTGGCAGCTGGGATAAAAGCGTAATTGTTTGCAAATTGTGAAACAAAGAGTTTTCTGATCACTGCAGCTCTTCAAGCCAGCAGTATCACCTTAATGTAAAACATGTTGCTGTAATGTTAGCTACAACAGTCAGCAGATGGTGTAGCCATCCCATAATAGACCACTTTACTAGACACTGAAAGTGCTTGAGTTTCCAAAAAGTCTTAAAATGTTGCATATAATCGCTATTATTGGACTTTGAGTTTGCAGTAATCTGTTAATGTAGCAGACAGATGAAAAATGCAGATAAATACAAATTAAGCAAAAACATTTTTGTCGTTCAAATTCACGTCTATTGACTGATTCAGTCGTCAACTAAAATTTATCTGAATTGAAAAACTTTGCTTGTTGTGTCAAATATTGCTATTTGATTTTTAAAAATCATGGTTAATTAATTGCAAAGCCTCTAATTAATTAGATTTAAAAAATGTTATCATGTCCCACCACTAATTTAAACTATTAAAGCAGCAAAACTTGTATATAACAAGGTCTAGAAGTAAAAACAGAGACAAATGAACACTGATGTGGATGTAGTTTGTGATGGAGGATGCTGTGGTACCTCAGTTATGCAGTAATATCAGAAGAAGGTGTCAATGTCCCCAAAGTCTCTGATGATGTTCCCTCAGCAGCAGTCATGTCCGCTGACTAGGTAGATGGTCTTGGTGAGCAGAGGTTGCTTCAAGTATTTCAACAGTGCCCCTGAAAAGATTATACTTCAGATCAAAGCATTACATCAAAACACATATTTAATGCTGCAAAAAAAAAAACATTGCTAGCTAGTTAACACGAAAAGCTAGTCTCTATGAATTATAAATGATGCTTGCAATCCGACTCACATTAGCTAGCAAGCAAATACCAAGAATTCAAACTTGTTGTATTGAACAATGTTTGGGTTAAAATGAATAATGCATTCATTACTTTCTAGACAGCTTAGTTAAAATCATTGAGGCCGTGTTCAGTTTAATTCATTCGAAATAGAAACAGACTTCATTAATGCTGCAAGAAAACATCACAGAGGTTATTTGATGCTTGCAATCATTCTCAGTGAGTGGTGAAAATAAAACAAACGTGTTCTAATGAATTGATGAATGACATTCAGATATCAGCATTTACATTTTTAAATTGTGCCTTCATTATTTTGTGATGGGTTGAAATTAACATTGACAATATTGTTCTGTTTAATTTGCACTTTTAATTTAATAACTTTTGCAAAGAAAAAAAGCAATCAGATTCAACAATCATTTACTTTTATCCTGGGTTCTTTTATTCCAAGTCAAACTTTCTGTTCTCAAAATTTTCTTTTAGGAGCCATTTGTCTGAAGTTACTAAAAATCATCCAAATAAGTTGTGCATGGAGGTTTGTTGCCACAATAACAAGCAGACTCAACAGGTGAAGATGGCTCTGTTCCATGACAACATAATGTTATGTGAATGTGCAGCTCTAGTGGTTGTGACCCTAAACAGTGTTCACATCGCATGCATAGATGTGTAGAGTTACATCTCATTTTTAACACCAGAAGAAAGTATGTTCATGGCAAGAAAATAAATTAAAAAATAACATTTAATTTTTATACACAAAACATCTATTGCATAGAAGACAGCTCAGAGGGTCAGAGCTCAATCTGCTTTCTTTTGATATACAATTAGTCAATTAAAATTCTTTGGCATCATGGCTACAAACGGCCACAAAAAAAAAAATCTTACAAATTGTGTGTGAATTTATTTATTTTGTCTTGTGTCTGTAGTTTCTTATATCTTGTAATCTCTGGTGATCTGAAGTGATGAATAAAGAATGAACTACAGGTGGTGAGAACGCTGCCGTCTTTCTCCCAAATGAATTCACACCATCCTTGAAGATAAACTCTTCGAGCTCCTCTGAGAATATCATCAAGGAGTTTGGGAGTGTGGCCAGAGTGGATAGGAAGCAATCAAGCAAGCAAGTAAGCAGGTCAGCAGCCAATGTGCCAGGAGGAACGGCCATGCATGGCAGCACTGAAATACCAACCTCTACACTTCCTCCTGGAGGGAGGGAAGAATCAGCTGCCGCATTAAGTTTCCACAGCGGAGGGGAAGATAGGGGATGTCACCCCACAGCAATCTGCTGCACACTCAGCAGGTGTTGACATCTAGATTAACCTTGGACTGCTGTGAGCCCAATTCCTCTGGAAGGCAGTGTCTTATTAGAATGCACACAGAGAGCTCGTATCCAATCCTTGGCTTCTAAGGCTCCCAGGTACTGCCCCTCATTTGCTGGCTTGTCAATCAAAGGGTCATCAGAGCATTGCTGCGGGGATGTGGGAAACTTGGTTGGCATTTTTAACCCAACAATGTCTGAGTCTTTCCTAAATCATGTTACCTTGACTGCTCTTACAGGAGCTTATCAATTTCATTCATGAGGAAGCAACGCTACAAGGAAAACTTTGCATCGAGTATGTACAACTTAACCTTCAAGTGCCTGCCTTCATACTGTACCTCTGTGGCCTGTGCTGATTTAGCTCAGATTCCACAAAGGAAAACAGTCTCATAGAATCAGTAACTATGAAATGAAAAGCATAAATTTTAGCACAGAAATATCCTTAGACACACATTATTTTACTATAACAAAGCAAGTGCTTCTCTGAATTCTCTGTACTCACTGCTGTTCTTTGGTCTAATAAATGTGTACTTAACGGTGAATAGGAAAAACTACTACTTTTCAATAACCTCAACATTTTAATGAGGAAAAAACTAATAATAATGAATGCTTTGAGAAATAGCAGGGAGTGTAATGTTCAGCTGAAAGAAATGAATAAATTAGCAACATGAGTGTGACAATCTGACTCAATCACCATTTCGTTTTATTTCATTATTCATTTGACTTGAATAGCTAAAGTCTGAATTCTGGATAGCAATTAAGAAACCTGGAAGTACTGATCTTTTTAGGTAGATATTCATTAACTTAGTCTTTCTTTCAATTTAATAAATCAGTTTCTCTGTCAAATGTAAGAAATTTGTGAAAACCAATGGCCCACAACCCAAAGAGATCAGTCCTCACTCATTCAAGTTTTCAGTCTGAGCAGCTGAAACATGACTAATTGGTTACCACTAGTGTTGACGGTTAATTTCCTGTTGACTAACTAATCTAATAATCAACTTGCTTCACTATGGTCTAAAGATACATCTAAAGATACATACTGACAACACATCACCAGTTTTAAAGCATAAAGCAGAGTTAGTTCTTACAAACCAAAAGTATAAAAACTATGACAAAAAATATTTGTTGTCACTTGCCAAGTGCACAAATACTTGGAAAGTACGGAATCGGAAGTATGGATTCCTTAGCTTTCAGGGAGGGCTGGTGATGGTCACACACATGCACTAAATATTAAAATATTTGACTGCAAGACTAAAATATGCATCAATCTCATATAATGTTGACACCTCTTTTGTGGATTTAAACAATGAGAATAAATGCAGACAAAAAAAAGGAAGTATGGATTCCAGAAAACGCATCTCAGTTAATGTGCACTGTCTTCTACTCCAATTATCTTTACTGTGAAAAACAACAGAATGGAATCAGATGTAATAACAGCCTTGCATGTTCATGTTTTAATATAATGTAAAAACAGTTTACACACACACACACACACACACACACACACACATATATATATATATATATATATATATGTATATATATATAAAATTTATATATATATTATTTATATATATATATATATATATATATATATATATATATATATATATATATATATATATATATATATATATTTAGGTTTGTAAGATGGTGATGAATCTTTAATGTTTTAGAGCCGTTGATTTATTGACATCTGTAGCTGGTGATGAACTGAACTGTCTTATTCTCAGTTATATCACAGTGGCGCCATAAAAACTTTTCAGAAATTGATTACTGAACAAATATTAAACCTTGACGAGGACACTGTGTAATACAGGACTGTTTTATCGGACCACGTGTGTTTTATCTGAATACACCTCATAAACAGGGATGGATGGGTTTAGAGTTTTATTATTAACATTAACAAAATAGATTAGCCTATATTCTATATACAAAGCTGATGTTTGTCCTCAGACATCCAGAGGTTTATAGTCTGACAGTTGCACAAACATCACTACACATTTATGTGATTACCACTACTTCTGTATGTGTTGAACATAGTCAGTAATTACTAATAGAATATTTCATGTCAGCTGCTTTACTCAGAAACTACACACAGGTGAGCTCTTCCTCTGCCTGTCAGGTAATAAAACAGAAACTTTTGCAAACATAAGCAGTGTCTGATCAAAATGTCAGATGTTGGAGGAAAATTTAATTCTGGCTTCAACAATTCAATTCAATTTTTTTGAATGTAGTTGAAAATTATTTAATTGCAAAAATGCTTAAATACATTTAATAATGTTATATCCTTCAGTTTCCATGAACAGCATCTTGCTGGTCCAGATGTTGAAGATGGAGCTGCTGATGTTCTGTCTGTAGAGTCTCCCAGCAGTCAGTGAGGATCTGGGTTTCTGCAACTGTCCCTTGAATAAAATATTGCTTAAATGATGTTTTTTTTTATGTACAGTAACAGTCATAAGAATAGATCAAAGTTGTACTACAGGTAATGAAGACAAGAGAATAATTCAGAAGTACAAAGTCAGCAAGTAAAACATTAAAAATATAAAGTTATGAACATGAGCTTCTTTCAAACCAATTTTTCTATGAACAGTACAAAACTACGCTGAGGCCAAAGTGTGACCGAAAGATAAACGTAAAACTATTTATATCTCTGTTTATCTGCTATAGAACTGGCAGAGCCAGCAGCAGATTTCAAAAAATCTTGCTGAGACAAGGCTGCTCTCAGCAGCTACACTGAACACTGACCGTCCGGTCAAAGCTATCAAACTGGGACGCTCACATCTCCAAAATCATTAGAGCAAATAATCAGGCTTTATTTTGATAAGTTGGCCACAAATTTCACCTTTATACAACTACTTTCTTACTTCCAAAAATAATCTTAAAACTACATTTTATGTCACAATAACAGTAGTATTCTCAAAAAAACATGTTACCTCTGAAAGTTTTCTCCTCGGTCCTTGCCACTGGTCAGCGCAAAATGCATTATGGGATGCTTTGCTGCCCCAAGTCCATACAAGTCTGGTCCTATGCATCCTCAATAATGTGGGTGTGAGAATGCAAATACAGACAAGTGCACATATTGAGAAACGGCCAGTAACTTGTTGGCTGAAGTGCTAATTAATGTTAGAAGAAGAAAGTCATGTCAATGCTGAATGTACCTACTTTCCCTGGAGAATTAGAAAAGAAGACTAAATAGAAAATGTGACAAACAACAACACAAAAGCTAGCCAGCTAATAAAAAGGTAGGCTAACGTGATGTTATGGAGTGACGTGGATAATAAAACAGTTCCTTAAGGTTGTCTGCTGTCACCGCTTCTTATCTACCTTCCCAAGAAAAGTAGAAAACGAAAATGTAATTGTAGTAACAAAACAGTTTAGGCAAACAACCACACAAAGGCTACCACACTGACAGAAAATGCTGAAGTAACATTACTGAGTGGTGTGGATGTGGGTTAAAAAATGACATTATTTCCTCCTAATAATCTCCCAAAAAATACTGCCGCATGATTGAATAATTTAGCTTCTGCATCAAACATAAAGGCAGAGTATTTTCACAAGTAAGTAAAATGATAGTATTTATTATATAAACAATAAAATGTGGTGTTATAGGAAAAAAGTCTTTATTCTGTTTTTCTGTTAGCACAGTTCCCGGGGAAAAACACGTGACTTAGAGCTGTTTGTGAAGATGGTATACCTGACTGCTGTTTTATTATAAACAGCAGCAGTGCAGCAAAGACGTGAAGTCCTCTCCTATCTCTCGCCCACAACTGTGATAAGCTTGTTGAGCAACATGGCAGACATTTCCACAGAGACTGTCAGCTTTGTTTTTACTCCTACTGTGGTGTAACCATATGTCTGTTAATTAACCCATACACCATGAACCATACATTATTTTCCTACAACTGACAACACGCATGTTAACTTGCAAAACTGAATTAATATTCTCTGGTACTCTCAAGTCCCACAGTGGAAGTCACACAACCTGTTGCCATAGCAACTCTGAGGAAATGGCATTTCAGATGGGGCTGTTGGTCAGTCCTGATAAATATGGACAATAATGTAAATTCTGTCCTTCCCTGTGCGAATGAATAAAACATGGCAAAACCAATATATTTTTCAAATCCATACAGTATATGTTAATAAAAGCTCTAATGTCGAGCTCGGTTAAAATAACTAAATCTGAATTTAGAGCAGTGCCTCTTCTATGGAGAGAGTGGTGACCCAATTTTTGCCCAGCAGGAGTTTGTAAAGGTTTTGTCAGCTTGAACTGGCAAAAGAATAGAGTTACAACAGCAATACAAGCACTTGCTTTCCAAGGCCATGTCCAGGGTCAGATTACAAGAGTTTTATAGTCCAAACCTTAACCACATATATACTATTTTCCAGGCAGCGCTAAACCTATTCCAATAAACCTTTTACCATCAAACTACGCAAACAGCGTTTACACTTTTTAAAGTGTTTGCTTCATACCTATCTGAAGAGACATGGCCATTAATGCAAACAGGTATGTGGGCTCAGATAATTAGCGACTCAAGATATGTGATGCTCTACAATGCAATATTTTGCTTGGGTCCTGCATTCATGTGGATGTGACTGTGACCAACTGCCTAAACACTGTTCCAGATCAAGCACGCTGTCCAAGATCAGCAAAACACTGTATTTGCTGCAAAAAACTGCATAGGAATAGAATGAGAAACACAACAAAAAGCTCAAGGCATTGATCTGGTCTCCATACTATCAGGATTCTTATTCAATTCAATTCAATTCAATTCAATTCAATTCAATTCAATTCAATTCAATTCAATTCAATTCAAATCAATTTTATTTATATAGCGCCAATTACAGTCAAATTGTCTCAAGACGCTTTACAGAACCCATATGCCTGATCTGATCGAACATCCTTGTGATCCTTGGGATGTGCAGTAACAATCCTTATTTATGGAGCCCCCACCTTGCAACCCATAAGATCCATAGAACTGCCAGTATCCTGGTGCCAAACACCATAGGTCACCCCCCCAGAGGCTCTGTGTCAATGCCCGAATGAGTCAGAGCTGTTTTGGTGACACAAGGAGGACCTACACACTACTAGATTGTTTTTTTTTTTTTTTTTTATGTTGAGGCTGATTGGTGCCATGGTGGCTATACAGATGTTAAATATGGTAAGAAATACATTCAGCATACTTGTTTCATCTCATTAATTAGAACTATGAACTCAAGAATAATAAATGTGACCCCACTGAAAAACGAGATCCATCATTTATTCTATTATTCAGTATTATTTTCCGTTTTCTGAAAAAGACAAAGTAGAGAGTCAGTGAACTTGCTCTAAGTAGTGCCCTTCCCTGCTAGCAGAACCAACATTATGCAGTGAGGGAAAAGTTCACAAGAGGCGCATGTGGACCAAATGTAAAGCACTGTTGGCGTTCAAAGATAAAGACCGAATGAACTTGCGTGAACTATTTTTAAGGGCCAGGAAACCAGCCAAGTAAAGGAGACAATTCAAGGACCTGTGTTTCATACATAGACTGAATTGTTTCAGTCAAGTCTATGGTGCTGTTGCTTCATTATTCTTTGTAATATCTTGGTGCACGAATTTATCAGCTAAGCTAGCTGTAGACGGCGTATGACAATGAGCGTTTTCATGCTAAAATGTGATTTTATTGACTTTACTGCTGTGAGATATTCGTGTTGACCTACACAGAATGAAAATTTGAAATACAAAATACAACAATTTCTTTAATTTTGCCTAGTGTTTTTGCGCTGTCATAAAGATATTAAATATGCAGTCAAGTTACCATTATTTATGTAGCACATTAAAACCACAGACCCACTGACCCAAAATTACTTTCAATAGAGAGACAGAGTTAAGGACATAATGTATGTTATGACTGTAACTGTAGATCTGTGAGACTGAATGGTAACAGTCACCACAGTCGTCACCTTGAATGATGTAATCTCACCTCGATATCTTGGGTGTATTCCAATAGCCATGCTACTGTATTATATTCGAGGGTACTTCAAAAAGTTCTTGGTGTCAACAGGAAAAAAGGACCGTGACTCCCATTTTGAGACATAAGTGGATACTATAAAGTCTTTTTCTGTGAAGGGATAGCAAAGCTTGAATATAAAGTCCATTGAAATTAAAGGAGACTGTTGAAAAATAATGCAGTCTTTCTCCTGTGATATTTTTCTGGTGAGGGTTAGAGCTTTTTGAAGCACCTCCATGGTATGGCAGAAAATGTTTTGCAGAGTGCATGGTAGTGTGCTTTTCTGGTCATTCTGACTCACATTTCTCTGTGCAGATACACCACATAGGTCACGCTTTCTCACAAGAGTCAAAACAAGTTTGAGCTACAAGCAACGCCCAGACAGATGACAGCTAATTTCACACTATAGACTGCAACGGTCAGAGTTGAAGGCACAATGTCATGACATAGTAAGTCCCAATTGTATGCGTACTGCGTAACAGTACGTACTTTCTAAGGGCAGTTGTAGTACATAGTGCAAGTAAAAATGAAAAAGCATATGATTTGGAGTGCAGACCTTATATCAACAAAGTCACATGAGTGGCCGCAGAGGGCTTGGCTCGCCATCTGTAAGAGCACACAGGTAAAATGCCTTGTCCTCTTGTCTGGAATGCTCTTAGTCCATTCTCAGTGACACATAAAAAACATCAGGCTGACCCAACTTCCTCCTCCCATTATGAGCTGCCTTCACATCAGAGGAAGGCAGCTCATAATGGGAGGGCACGCTTGGCTCAGATAGTCTGGGACTGTGCCAGAGACAGGATGCTGAGCCTCAGATCCACCCAGTCTGTCTGAAAGACAGCAGGTCTGTGGTTGGTTTACTGCAGTAGTAGTTGGACTATGCAGCGTCATATGAGCAGTTTTCTCCGAACACTGTCAATGATTGTAATGTGTTCACATCAGCATTTCTTAAAGTCTTTAGAGACATGTCTGCCTGGCATAAACTGAGTTTGCAGGTGAACTGAAGAGTGAGTCTATTGGGTTCAATGTCATTGCTTTTGAAAGTAGGTTTATGGGTTTTGTATAGGAATAAATTTGATTGTTTTTTTAAATAATGCTATGGGTGCATAATTGTTATTTTCTCACAAATAAAAAGGTTCAGCACACTCTTGGTTTTCGAATTTATCCTCTGGCTTCAGCTACTGATTGAGTCACTTACTCATTTTCAATCTCCCCTGGAGGTAAACTGGTCCAATTTCATTTAACTACCTGCGGGGTGCAGGTGTTACAATGACACAACGGTGGTTGGTTTACAACTAAACTCCACAGGGAATCCTTAATGTCTTATGGTATATGAGTTGGTGGCAATTTTGGGAATTATTGTTGTATTGATAAATGATGTGTGAACCTATAGGAGCAAGTCATGTATCTCGCCTGTCAACTTTGCAGTGAGCACAAACTCCAAATCCAGTGTTCACAGTATCATTTGTCTTCTGTTTGCTGTAGTTGGTTAGCTCCGAGAACACTGACATTACAGTCCATATTTTGAAATTACAGGAAAAGCCAGCCTTGGTAGACCCAAACGTTTGTAATGATCCAGATTTTATCTACAACAAGACTTAGAAACACTTATAACATGGTACCAGATAGTCTGAGATCAGTAACAGACGAAGGCCGCACATCAGATTTCTCCCTGAATGTGTGGGAAGGTCCAAATCAAACCTCCTTTGATCTGCAGTCCAGCACAAGTGTTGAAATGTTTAAAAGACCTTGTACCTGTCATATTTCCTTCTTACCTATTTTGGTACCTTTCTCTCTAACTGGGCATGTGATTCTAATTTTAGTTCAACTCTAGCAATATCTGCAGAGCAAAATGAAAGATTTAATGTGACTCAAGCATAAACAAATAGATAAAAATACATATAAATAATTACAATAGAATATTACACAGATAAATAAAGAGCACATTTTAATTGTGAAAAAGATACACTACTGTTTAAAAGTTTGAGGTCACTTAGAAATGTCCTTATTTTTAAAAGAAACATTTTTCTTCAGTGAAGATAACATTAAATTAATCAGAAATACAGTCTAGACATTGTTAATGTGGTAAATAACTATTCTAGCTGGAAACGGCTGATTTTTCATGGAATATCTACAGAAGGGTACAAAGGCCCATTTCCAGCAATCATCACCCCTAATGGGACATTGTGTTAGCTAATCTTGTTGAAAGGGTAATTACTCTGGCAAGAGGCAGAGGTATGTGACGATCAGCACTGGTTTGTCTGTCTGTCTGTTACATTACTCAAAAACGGACGAACGTTGACGAACATGAAATTTTCAGGGAAGTCAGAAATGACATGACGACCAAGTGATTATAGTCTGGATCCACAGATTTGTTAAAGATTTCTGTATCATTGCGAGATAGTGGCACGGCATCACTGTAACTATGACAACAAGTGAACACTACGTCAGCTGCCTGCTGACGATGACATGATTGCAACCCTACTACAAATCCACCACTGCGGATTTATCAGGACTTATCCATCCGAAATGATACAAGGAACAATTGATTAAATTGTGGGGGCGTTTCTGAGTCCCTTTAATTTCTGCCACCTGCTACATATTTAAGTCACACGATTTGTATCCATATATAACATACACATGCATAACACATACCTGTGCTCAGGGCAACGTCATTTTGTTTGTGGGTACATCTATATTAAATGGCCACATTCTATAGTGCTGTGATTTCTGCCATGACTTTTTTCAAGATTTGAGCCATCGGAAATGATATAACGACTGAGCAGCCTTGGCGGAATACTGCGCTCTCTGAGTGCTTTTCTTGCTGATCATTAGAAAACCCTTGTGCAGTTGTGCTGACACATGAATAAAAGTGTGCGTTTTCAAGGAAAACATGAAATTGTCTGGGTGACCCCAAACTTTTGAACGGCAGTGTAATTTAATGAATCTATTGCATATTTGTCTACAAAATATGCAAGTTTACAAACATCATCTTTAATTTAGTTTTTTTTCTATATTTCTACTTCTATGCATTCATGCATTTCTTCATTTATGTATTTCTTTATGCATCGTTTTGTGTGTGTATGGCAATAATGGAGAAGGTCTCAGCATCGGTCAGAATCCTTGCATGTAGTTAATAAAAAAGAATTGTTTGCTGATCTCTGGTTCAACCAACTGACAAAATAGCTTTGGGTTGACATTAGGACCACCCGCCCAATTAACAGACACACAAATACAGAATTAAGTAAATGAGAAAAAACAGAAATGAAGTAGAAATGTAGAAATACAGACATGTCCTAAATAAGGAAATAGATTGAAATAAATATATTAATTATGTTGTTTTTCAGTATCAAAATGTATTTATTTACATATTTATTTCTGCATTCATTTCTTTACCCTTTTTAAAAAATATATATTTTTTGCCTGTAGTAGAGAAGCGAACAGCAACAAAACTTCTCCCCTTGTGAGAATTCAGTAAACATTTGAAAGCAGAAATGTAGAAAGTGCCAGCAGCATTGAGCCTGACTGTCACACAGTGCTTTGACTGAAAGCAGAAGGGAATAAATTTAATTAGAAGCAGAGAAAATGGCAATGTTGAATTTACAGTAGGGTCAAGGAGTGATGATTTGAAGGAACTATGGTGGGCTAAAATGAAAACTAACATATCTGATGACCATAAATTCAATGCCTTACCCTCATCTTTGCTCACACAGATTAAAGCTTCCTCCACTGTCTGTGTCCTGCTCTGTATTCCTGTTATTTTTTTAGAATTTCTGTATCACTGCACCACTATTTATTCAGTATCTTGCAATAAAATGTTGAACTTACTCGACTGTAAACCTGCTGACTGGCTGCTCGCATGCTGTGAAAGACATGAAGTGGAGGTTTCACACTAAATCCCTATAGCAACACTGAACCAGCTTTATATTATGAATACCCTAAAACTCTGATCGAGCATGTGTTCCTTTTTGGGCCCGCGAGAGAACAGAGGATCACACACTGGATACTCTCCAGTGCTGAATGTGAATATTAGGCTTCAGCGCAGGACATTTGGTAGATTAAAAATCACTCTCATAGCTTGCAGACTCTACAGTTTTGAATTGCTGGGTGTATTTTGGCCCTCTAAGATTTGTACCTGCGCCAGACCTTAAAGTTTGGAGTGTAATCACACCAGCCTTAAATGTCTGCTCAACTTTATTGCTGTGCAGAAGTCCAGGCCTTTGACCTGTAAAGGCATTTTGATCTGGGATTATGGATGTGATGGAAGGATTAAGACCCAATTAACTTGAGGGCAGTGAGTGATGATGATGTTTGAATACTTTTCTTGTCTTTCTGCAGCCTCTTAGGAGTGAAGCACCATTGCCCGTTTGCCTTAGTGCAAATATTTTTAAGATCTATAGTCCATTAACAGTAGGATTTTCAACAAATCATTTCTGAGAGAGCTCACAGGCATTTGTTAGATATTCTGCCATGCTGCGTGTGTGTGTGTGTGTGTGTGTGAGAGAGAGAGCATGAGAATGTGTGCGTTTATGTGCATGTTTGCACACAGCAAACTGCCCACTCTGTATGGCAGTTAAGGCGTCGGTTCATATTTTGGATGATATACAGATTAGACATGCTCTAAATTCAAATAGCCTCACAGCTCAATACTTCCACTCTGTGTTGGTGTGTGTGTGTGTGCACGTGCATGTGGCTGTGCGTGTGCGCATACGTTCATATCAGTATAATGATAAGATTTTGCGTTGACTATAAATTTCCCTTTCTTCTTTGCCTCTGTCTTGGCTGTGACATTATTTTAAATCCTTCACTAGCGATACAGTAGCACTACATCAGACTCAGAGAGCCGGCGTTGCTCCTTAGAGCCAAAACACCCCCGCCACTCACACACGCACACACACACACACACACACACACACACACACACACACACACACACACACACACACACACACACACTCAGACACAATCTTTATCTTTTATCCTCAACTGCCCTCTTTTTTCTGAGATTGAAATTTACTATTCAACTTTCCCTTTGTTAGGAAAGAGAATACGGCTTTCTGCCACTGCCAAAGTTAGCGGAATTAGAAAATATGCAACAACCTGACAGCACCTTCTGCTGCAGAAAAGAGCCTCGTTTTCCTTTTTAGACTGAATTATGTATAGAGGCTTAGAAGACACTCCCTGGCCACGGTGGTGTTACTTTCCCCATATTACTTATTCAGCATGTCTAACCTTAGGCCGCATTAGTGTTGGAGAAGTGGAGCTATATCCTTAGCTCTTCATGTTCAAATACAGGTCCAACATAGAAGCAGGAGCTGGAAACCTACTGTGAGTCATATGTCTTCCCTCTCTGTATGTTCAGTCGCCTGCTCTGCCCTCCTTTGGCAAATTAAGGCAAGATTTTATAGCTTTAAGCTACAGATAGAGTGCTTTGCCACAGGCAGCAGAGTCCCAGGGTTCTCCATATATGTCTACAGGATGTGACATTGTTGCTCTGCACGTCTTTGATCTGCCTTGGCTTTTTATGTTGGCTTGTCTCTGTGAATCAGCAGTGGAGAACAGTGAGTGTTTATTTCTCTGAAATGTGCAGGGCTGCAGCCGTCACCTGGATGAGGTGATTTGTAGGTACCTCCGATGCACATATCAAGTATAATGCCTTGAGTGTTCATTTCATATCACGATCCCAAGCACTGTACAGCAATTGAATTTGGGCATTTTTTATTCCTTTGTGTCTGTCTTCCTTTGACGTGTTGTCAGCGTGGAAATTCACAGCACCCTGTCACTCTTCCTCCAGCAACCTCTTGATGTGCCACAGTGAGAGTCGTGTCATGAATAAACATGCGGATGCACAAAGGGATGAATGCTGGTTAGAGATTAGATAGACAGTTTACATGTGTTTGAAAAGAAGGGTCTGCAGAGGGGAGAGTGACAGGGTCATGGAGCCCAAATAAAAATAAATAAATAAATAAATCAAGCTGCATCCACCAAGATCTGTTCTTCTGTTCGAATGGTTAAGACATGCTTGCAGGAAATTCCGGCTGCGGCTCTTAATGTTGCTCTGCGATTATTGAAATCCTGTTTGTAGCATTCCTTTTTTAAAAGCTAAAGTATTTTTAACTTCTAGAGGACTCTGAGTGGTAAAGACATGCTGAGCTCTCAGCATTGTCAGGAACAAGCAACAATACTTTCTTAAGTTTGGAAATAATAAAAAAAAAAAAGTCTGGTGCTTCAAACTGAAAGACTCTCAGAGCTCTGACAGTATTTGGAGGCTCGTGCTGCTTGTCAAAACAAAACCTCCCATGTCAGACCACAAGGCCAAAGTTCTGATAAAGCTCACTTCTGGCTTCCTCATGCCTCTGTCTGTGGGTTTTATAACTATCTTTATACAGAGATATTAATCTGAGCATGCAGTTCCCCCTGGAAGCAATGCGCTGCAATGCAAGTGTAACCGGTGGCTTCCCTTCTCTGCGTTGTGTTAATTCTGCCAACACATAGATCTTTTTTGGAGGCGACCTCCATTTATTACAGCCCTTTACAATCGATAAAAAAACACACACAAAATCGTCAAATAGTAAAAAAAAGTAAAAGGAATTTGTCTTTTCCTGATAATAAGCATAACAGGGCTGCATGAGGTAGAGTGAGACATTCAGTCAAGGCTGACAATGTTATGAAAATATGAAAAACACGAAAGAGGACATAGCTTTGCTCTATCCACAGTTGTTTGATTATGTTAATTCCAGCGTATCATGTGATTCACTGTTTTCTTCTTCTACCAGCTAAAAGGTTATGTTAACGGGTTGCATGCATGTTGTGGGTCACACGTTCCATGCATGATAATTATTATTTAAAATATTATGTTGATTAAAAAAAATGTTTCCACAATTACAAGAAAAAGGAGATTTAAATTTAATTTTAACAGTTTTATTCAGATTCAATTTGGTCATCATTGGGGTGGAACAAGAGAAAAATGGCATTTTAAGGGGTACTCCAGACTGATTTAGTATTTTAAAAAATATTTTCAAGCATTCTTTTATCCTGTGCTTTTTAGATTTGGTCTCAGGACAAGTACATTTATACAACAACTGCATGTTTTAGTATTTTATACTTGGATTATTTGCAATTTGATGGGTGGGACGACCCAGAAGTAACTTGAGCCTGTTTTACAAAGTCTAATGAGCATTAAGTGTTTTATATTTATTGTCGTACAGTGGTTGCAACATGGGTTAAGATTCAGCGAAAAATGGCGGCCCTAAACACAGAAAAACAGCACGGTCAGGTTACAAAGGGACGGAGAGGAGAAGAATGAGGGAGCTGGGTGGAGCTGCTTTAGAATCTAGTAAATCCGACAATGCCACCTGGGGACTCTCATCCTAGGAAATAATATGTTAAATCAGACTAACACCTTAGTCATACACAGGTTACACAAGTTATCTTTAAGAAGACAGAAACAAGGTTCAATTCAGAAGAAATGACATTTATGAGATCATTGATTAAATTGTTGATTGAATGCTGTATGTCTGAAAATGCCTGGAGAAAAACAAAAACAAATACAGAACAAGAAAAGCACTCAGAGAGTGCAGTACTTCATCAAGGCTGCTCAGTCGTATGACCTCCTATGGATGAAATCTTTAAAAAATTCATGATTTGCAGTGGTTGATTTGTTGTAGGACCACAATCAGATGATCGTCAGCAGGCAGCTGACGTTGTGTCCACTTGTTGTCATAGTTACAGTGACAGCTACTGCAGTCTCGCAATGTTACAGAAATCTTTAACAAATCCCAGGATCCAGACTAAAAGCTGCATCACTGCCAAAATCTAATCAGTTGGTCCCTGTGTCATTTCATTGAAATCCTTTTTTTTCTGTCTTTAAGGTTTAATGCTCAGACTGCATTAAAAATATTCACGTATCAGAATCAGACCCAGACTGTGATAATGAGAATAAAAAACAAGCCTCTTTGCACTTATTTAAATGGAAAATAATATTTTTGTTTTCATGAAAACAACAGTGGTATCATATAGACACAATGGTATTTGACGAGCTAAAATCATAAAGATGACTGAATATTTGATAGTTTTGATAAGACCTATTGCTGGTTAATACATTCACTCAGTGAAAATGGAGGGTAATGTTAATAGATATTAATAATAATCTTTGATATGGCAGCTGCAGCAGTTGTGGAAGCTAAAATTCGAGTGTGGGAGGAGTTCGAGGAGGCTATGGAGAAGGACTTTCCGTTGGAAGTTCTGGCAAACCGTTCAACGTCTCCTGGGTGAGTGTGGATGTTGGAGGAAGCGAGAAGGCAGACTGAAGGCTTGGATGCGAGTGTGGCAGTAGATGAGAATGGGCAGACAGGCAGATGGCTGGGTTGAGCTGAACGTACAGGCTGGCAGGCGAGGGCAAAATGAGGTGTGGGGAAAATACTGTTAGCAAAGAGCAGTTCACGAGGAGCAAAACACAGAAGTAGAATGAAAGGGCTGAGAATGTTTGCTACCGCTGTGGGCAAAGGAACGATCTGGTGAAGACTGGACAAGAAGCTAGGGTAGACATGCTGCTGGAGATGAATGACTGCCACACCTACAAACACACATGCAAACCCACAGGCACAGATAGGGAACTACTAGGCTTGCCAGACCAATCTCCACAGTGCTGGAGAATGGTCTGGCTGCACCTCATTAACATTGTGCAATAGGGGGAAAAAAAAACTGTTGATTGTCTTAAATCAATCATCTTGGGTGGTGCTAAGCAAAGATGAAATAGCAGAATAGGAATTGTTTCGGTGGGATATTTGCATACATAATAGGGGCAGGAGCGTGTTGGTGAATCAATTCAATTCAATTCAATTCAATTCAATTCAATTTTATTTATATAGCGCCAATTACAGTCAAATTGTCTCGAGACGCTTTACAGAACCCATATGCTTGACCCCCAGAGCAAGCCAAAAGGCAACAGTGGCAAGGAAAACACCCTTTTAATAGGGAAAAAAATCCTTGAGCAGAACCCGGCTCTTCATATGGGGGGACCCATCTGCCTGCTGGCCGAATCAAAGGACACAAACTGAGATTAGCATTAAGTTTTCAACCAAATCACAAAGTTCACATTAGCTTAATTAGCTTGCCAGCTGTAGCAAACAAAGGAATTTGATACAGCAAAATGGGTTGTCTGTGGCTGGGGATGAGGGAAGTGCTTCTACCTACTTCTCTACGTCTGAAATCAAGAAATCAAAAAAAAATTTTGAATGGTAACAATGCAGTCAATTCCGTGTTTTTCTCTTCATTTTGTTGCTGCCATGTGGTAGACATGTTAGCTTTGTTGTTAACCTTCATCCACTTCTGTCCATATGCAGCATTAACTGGTATAGTAACACCAAACCAGAGTCATCCCTCAGCATTTTGAGCGCAATATCAGATGAGTCTCACGTTCATCTGCTTTCACATGCATGTGGCACACACTCAGTCTATCTCATATCCTCTGTGGGTTGTGAATGAATATGATGAAGTTTTGAATGGCGGCTGCTGAATGCTACAGTAGCAAGAAAAGCAGCAGGAAGATGTTATCAGTGGGGGAAAAAATAGTCTCTCCTGGTTGATTTCCCAGTCATGTAGTGTTCTTGTCTGATGGCAGTATAGCAGATAGTGTCAGAGGGACATCAGAAGAGGCCCGAGGGATTGTCCGCTAACAGATCAACCAGGAAACCATGTTCTCAATGGCATGCTGTCTGACCACGGGCCAATGCTGACTTTGTTTTCACTGTGACATCAAAGCCGATTTTAAAGATTGACAGTCTGAATATTTGTACTATTTTAAACCGCACCAAAGCAAATTTATATGTATAGAAGCACCCGTCTTATTAAATCAAAAGTTTGGTCTGAAACAGAGAAAAGTATTCCAATACCTCTGACTGAGATGCCATTGATTTACCCTGTTTGGCCAAATTAAATTCAGGTATAGGCTCTGATACAGCAGGAAATGTGCTCCCCACAGGAAATGATATTCAATAATTAAGAGTGAAATGCAAACGGTATTCTAATCAGCAGTGACTAAGCTACCCACTCAGATTTTTATTTACCAGTGTAATGTGCTGTTCCTTTCTCATTCCCTTTGTTTTCACATATTTTGCTATAAAGCTTTGCTGGTTGGCTGGATTGGTAAAACTATGAAGATGTGAACAGGGGTTGCAATAAGATTTGTAAGAGAGAGCACTATGATTTTAGAGTTGCCATGGGTGCACATGCACGCACACATCAACAACAGTGACTGGAAACATATATCTGCAACAAAGGGCTACATCTGAGTCAGAAACGTTTTATAAAGGGAGGCTTGTGATTGATATCTTTGGACAGATTGTACATGAACTCTAATAACATCTGATCAGTGCTGACAACCCTTTTAAGAATGAGGCTAAACAACTTGCAGATGATAATAAAACTTTTCTGTCAGTGAACTCTTCTCTGTATCAGAATCAAATACAGGAATCGTGGTGTAATGTTGCCGCTAAAGGAGAAGAGAATATTATTATGACAATCAATTTGTACTGGCCAGTCTTTTTATTAATTGCAGTAAAAAGGTTTTAAATTATATTCTACAGTAATAATATATATACAGACATTAATGATGTCATAGTTGGACAATTATCAAAGTACCTTGCATTGCTGTAATTTGAGTTTTGATATTCTGCTCACAACACACAAGTTGGCTCAACAATTAGCTAGTTTATCTAAAGCAGAGGGCTGCACTTTGAAGTAAGTCTGATACAGCCAGGCGTTCTTTGTGTAAGTTGGCTCAGCAATAATTAAAACCCCGGTCAGAAATAATAGGTATCATGAAGGTGGTTATCAACCTTCTTTGTCAACTCACGCTTTCTTCTTCAAACTATGTGCACAGTGGATTGGTGGTTAGCATTTTCGCCTTGCAGCTAGAAGATCCCTGGTTTGCATCCCACCCTGGGACTGGAATCTTTCAGCATTGAGTTTGCATGTTCTCCCTGTGAATGCATGAGTTTTCTCCGGGTACTCCGGCTTCCTCCCACAGCCCAAAGGTTAACCGATACTTCTAAATTGTCCATAGGTGTGAATGTGAGTGTGCTTGTTTGTCTCTCTTTTTATCCCTGCAATGGACTGGTGACCTGTCCAAGGTGTCCCCTGCCTTCACTCTAAGTTAGCTGGGATAGACTCCAGCCCCCCGCAACCCTAATGAGGATTAAGCAGTGCATAGTTAATGGATGGATGGAAACTCTGTGGACGTTCACTTAAAAGAAGCATTTAATGCGTCATGTGACTCTTCTTCAGCACAAAATGAAACGATTATTTGCAGCTTCTTCAGTCAACAGGTTGTTTTAGTGGAGAGCAATAAAGAATATAAAAATGTATGACGGTAAAAAGCTTAGCAGTGACTTCATATATTTGAACATATTGTATTGAAGTGGTTTTGGTCTGACACTGTCCCATAATGCAGGATATTGCTTAAATTTTCGACCAAATCAAAGTGAAATTAATGTTGCTGATTGAATACTCCAGTAATAAATACCACTACAATCATCCATTTTCTGGATTATTGTTGACATTTCCATGTTCTATTAGCTGTTGTACCAGCAGTGCAAACAGAGAATCTGTTTTGCTAATAGAGTATCATCAGGAAATTATTTGGTTGAAGAGAAACACTTCTTAAAGTTGATTTAAATCTGAAACTCTGAACAGAGCCTTCTTCAGACCAGGCTAGCACAAAAGCATTAGTTACCGTGGAGATCTAGCACATTAACAGATAGCCACCTTCATAACATTTAAAACTGACTTTAAGCTCAACATACCTCAGGAACCCACTAATTTCACTTTGCAGTACAGCCCTTTGGCTCACATCTTGTTAAGACGTGTTTAGTAAAAATCTACATATATGTTGTTTGAGCAGAATATTAGACCAATTTGCATCCAGTTCCGCAACAAAATTAAGGCTCCATGTCAGTTTCTGACTTTTGTCTCTGCCTGACTAACCATCCATATATCCATCCTATCTGCACCATCTGAAAAAGGAAAGGATTGATCTGCAAGGTGGCTTTTGGGAAAACCTACTGACCATATAAAGAGAAACCCCATGAAACATCTAATGCTTGCATGTTGCTGAAACATATGAAATATATGTTCTACTATTGCAATTAGTCCGTAGTTATTAGACCTATTAGTACAAATCAAAGTGTAGTTTAGTTAATGTTCTAATTATTAAGGTTGAGAATAAAACTGCATACATAATTAAAATGGATGTATTGAGGTTAAGTGTGCCCATTGCCCATGACACTGAAAGGTGAATGTAGGGAGGGCTCTGCCCCAATTTCACCTCTGGATGGGAATACTTTAATGACATTGTTGACATTACTTCTGAGTACTGAAAGTACAAGTTCTGCTGCCAGTTTAACTTGTACAACTATATACCTTGCGTGTGGGATGGCAGCAGCCAGAGGTTTTTTCCAGTATGATCTGCAGAGAGAGGCAGGAAAGCATTCTGCAAAGGTCAGAAGTCTGTCACAGGCTATTACATGTAATATCTTTTAACTGTGGAGTTAATTGTTTATCTGATGTTCATGCTTGGTGGGTTGAGATCAAATCAAAATGCCTTGGGAAAGAAAAGCAGAGAATGCTAACAGGAGGGCTTGACAATATTTTATTTTACTTCCAATAACACCATCCTTTAAAATTCTTGCTTTATATAATACCGGTACATTGCAACAACAGCACAGTTAAGGGAAAGGTCATGGTACTGGCAAATAAAGTGCCATTAAGATAAAGTTAATGTCAGGTAACTACAATGTTTGGTTGGGGTTCAGAAAATATTGTGGTTCCAAACTATTGTTCCTGTATGGTTTAGGGTAGGTAACTAAAACACTTGCAGCACTAATGAATATTTTTTATTGTGGCAGCTTTATAGGCTGGTCCAATACCTTCGATGCTTTGGTTCACTCTTCTCATACCCAAAGTGTTGTTTTCAGTCACAACAGGTTCTAAAACCTCTCTGTGCACTAGTAGTTCAGCTTCAAACAGCAGACAGTTAGCGACTACCTGGTCAAAATAATGGAGCAGTTAACAGCTAAAGAGCCAAATATTTCTCCTGAGAGTTTGATAGAAACCAAAATCATGGCTAAACGACAGTGAATATTGGATTTACATTACTGAGGTGGATGCAAACATGCAAACACGCATCTTTATTATTACAGGTTTGAATTTGGGGAATGGTGCTGGTTACCGGTTGGGAAGACAAAAAAAAAAAAAACATAGAAAGCCTCACTTTGCAGCCTGACAGGATTGGTTCCTTATGTTTGTCATGTATTAAACCCAGAAAGTCTCAATCTATTTTCAGACTGTCATTGGTACACTGTACTTTAAAAGTGGAAATGCTCTGCCAAACTGCTGATTGTGTATTTTACTTAAAATGTGTCTTCTAGTGTTAAAAAAAAAAAAAAAACCCAAAAAACACTACATGGTCATATTAACAAGGTAAAAAAAAAAAAAATACAGTTTTCACTGGAGATTAAAGATAATAACTGCCAAGCCAACATAGATGCAAATTCTAGTTTCTTCTGCATTAATTTGCACATCCTATATGTATAATCAATGTGCATAAATGTCAAGTAATTAACCATTGACATTTCAGCACGTTGACAGCAGGGTAATGTATTTGCCAGGCTGCACCCTTTATATTTGATGACAGATTCAATCCTCTTCTCCACGGAGGATACCACTAGCGTATACATTTCTAGAAAGATGTTCTGCAATTCTTTAAAAAACATTTTTTAGCTTCTCTTCGCTGGGGGAGGTTGTGTTGCTCAGTCTCCTTCTTTCTCTGGCATACCTGGCCAAGTCATAGTTTACTTTTTTCTTCTTTTGAAACTCTTTTGTGATTTTTTGACAGTATGCTTTGGATCACTATTATGCTGGAATGCTCTTCTTCTGGCCAAGCTTCTGCGGACTTGGAGTCATTTTGTCAGACTCATGTGATGTGCCATATTCAGAATCAGCTTGATTGACCAATAATGTGAACACATACAAAAAAATTGAGTTAAGTGTTTAAAATACTTGCACAAAATACAGCACACATGTATATAGACAAGAGCATCAGGTTACAAAAGGAAAACAAGTGCAGTGTTTCCTCTAGGATTTTTTTCAGCAGCAGCGCCCGCGCATTTAAAAATGTCTCTGCCCGAAACTGCACCACGTTCAAAGAAGCAAAAACCTTTACAAATGTACAGACGTGAGTGGGAAGAGTGGAACCCCTGGCAATGGGTACAAGGCAAACTGTGTTTTCTGTTGCTCATGGACTGGCTGAAGTAAGGCAGCATCAGGAGACCAACATGGAGGAAATATGAGAACAGAGAGAACCCAAGCAGCAGGTCACAGTTTATCATCATCTAATCATCTCCTGAAGCTGATATGGTAAGTGGACATCAGTATATGGTTGTGAATTTACCAGAGGATGCTTATGTGGCCATAGACTCTACAGCATTTTAGTGACTCAATAAATGCCTAAGTTGTTTATTATTTTAAATGCTTATTAGTTTTTAATAAACATTTATTTATTAGCCTATATGTAATCAATAAATGGCCTTTCCCTCACTAAAGAAAAACTCACTCAGAACTCTGATATGTTAACAGTACTAAATAAATCGATACATGCATACACACATAAATAAGTTAATACACTAATTGTGTGAAGATAAGATTTAGATTTAGATGAAAAAAATGTATGTAGAGAATTTCTTTGTCCAGCATTCTGCATTCAGTTGTTTGTTTTTGCAGAATCCAGTATTGCACACTGGTTGGTCATTACATTTTATTAGTATGGTTTCACTATTTAAAATGACGCCACCTCTTTTCGGACAGAACCTGTGATAATAAAACAATACAATATTCTTAGTTTCATGTTAATAAAGCACTCAAACCTTTAAGTATGGCTGAGTGCTTTTTTCAGAATTAAATATA
Organism: Amphiprion ocellaris; assembly: GCF_022539595.1. Lineage (NCBI taxonomy): Eukaryota > Metazoa > Chordata > Actinopteri > Pomacentridae > Amphiprion > Amphiprion ocellaris. The sequence goes on along the minus strand of NC_072766.1, from coordinate 24,411,508 downwards.
TCACTCCTTAGGTGGTAGTGGCCCCAAGTTCAGTAAAGTTGGAAAGCTATTCACAGATTCAGACTTCTGGCATCAATAACTCGTTAGATATAGGTTGTCAAAACATAAACAATGCCTCTTTCCCATCGTTGTACAGTAGATAATGTGCTACAAGCCCAGTTTTATCAAAAGTATCTGTCTTTCAAGCTGCAGAAATAACATTGATGTCTATGCACAGCCGGCTGTGAACAGGTACGGTCTGCAAACTGCAAAACTGCTGCAACAGCGAAGAGCCACAAATATTCAGTAACTTCAATCTTGTACTCTGTAGTGTCTCCAAAATCACTGCAGCCTTCTAGTGGCTCCTGTTGACACCAGTGTTATTCCTGCAGCTTGAAAGACAGCTACTTTTGATCAAACTGGGCTTGTAGCACATTGTCTACCTTACAGCGATGGAAAAGAGGCATCGTTTATAATGAGTTATTGATGGTGGAATTCTGAATCTGTGAATATCTTTCCAGCTTTATTGAACCGTGGCCTCGAGGAGCTGTGGTGGCCGTCCTTTATTTTCATTTCTGAAAGGTGGCAACCCTAATGCTACAGGAGTTTTTGTATCAAAGAGCAAGCAATGTCGTTCACACTGACTGAGTGCACCAATGCAAATGTCCATTGATAATGCCTGTGTGAAGCACTTAACCATATGTTTCCCAGAGCTAGATTGTGCAAATACCGCACAGTGCGGTATGACACAGTGGTGTAATTTTAGAAGCACAACTATTGCACCTCTGATCAGTTGTTCTATACTTCTATCAATACCATCTATCTCGAGCTGTACCTCCTGATTAGTCAAAGTAAAAGTCAGCTTTATTGTCAATTCTTCAATATGTACATGACATACCAAGAATCCAGATTTCGTTACTCTCTCTTCGTGCAACAGTAGACATTAAATAAAGACTTAGAAAAAAAGATATTAAAGGGCAAAAAAGAACAAAGGAAGCAAAATTAGAGCCGAGCAACAACTAAGAACTAAGAAAAGCAGAACTGAGTGAAATGTAAACATGACCATGAGATAAAGTGACGGATTTAGTGCAGAATACTCAGAAAGAGAGAAGCCGCTGGGTCTGCACGCGCCGCCATCTTGGAACTACCTAACTTATGGCTGTAACTGATTTTTTTAGTAGATTACTCATCTTTTTGTATCTTTTTCCATCTTTGCGAAGTCTCAGATCACATTTTTCATTTACTCTAGCAAGTCTTTTCCATGTGGAGCCCTAATGTAGACATGTGGACTGACACAGAACATAGTGAATGCAGTTAGGCTAAATGGATTAAATAAATAAAAGTCACAGATGTATTCACTTTAGTTTCAGTAATTTCTAACTTCTTCTGTGTCAGTGATCACAGTTGTGTTAACTTTTGCCTACATTTTCAGTCTAGTCTTTCTTATATATTTGTTTTTGATTGTTCATAGATGGAAATATTACGTGTCAGATTGGAAATAATGCAATTGTTACGAGGTACAGAGGTACAATTTTGATTCATTTGACATTTAGGTGATATTACACGGGAGTATACCCACTTATGTTGTGTACTGTAATTCAAAGTAAAGAAGACTGCATGGAGAGGGCAGATTTTTCTTTCCAAAGACTCCTCAAAAGGCAACAAATCAATGCTGCCACAACAGACATTATGTTTTCAGAAATGGGCTGTGTCTGCTCAGAGAGTGTATGCCCATATACCTATCTTTGACTGCATAACATCAAGTTCAAACCTTTTTCTGTGCTGGGTAATACTGTTTTTGCAGAAAATAACCAACTGAAGCAGATGTGGACAAGCTCTTTAGAGAGAATGTCAGAGCACAGCAAAGTAATACGATGAATGTGTTGGTCGTGACAACAAATGTGTCTCTGAGGCTGGAACTGTCCCCAAATGAAAAAGAGCAAGCTTATCTGTCTGCTTCAATAAATTTTTATAGATATACGTAGCGAAAATAAAGGAAAATATTACAAGGCAGAAATAGTGCTTCAAGTATATTAAAAAAGGGTGGAAATGCAGACCGTGGTACACTAACCATAGTTGAGCTGCTGTTCCCATCCCTGCTGTAGTTTGCTCTCACCAGGGAATACTGTTAAGAATCTGCAACTGTGTGTCTTCTCATCTTCCTTCCTCTCTTTAATCTCGACCTGAGTGTTTGGTTTTACAGTGAGTGAAGTCTGTCTTCTAAGCCTTGGTGAAGGAGAGACAAGGTTCTTCGAGTCCCAACAGGCCTGAGATGTTTCTGATGAGACCTCTTTACAAACTGCATCATTATTTGAAGCTCCACCTGAAGTAAAATCCCACCAGAATACCACAGTATGGTGCTCCATCAACTTTTAATGAAACTTTTGTGTGTTCGAAACTATTATTTATTGTCCACATTCATCACAAAAGCTGAATGATGTAGGATGAATGCATAAAAAACATATTTAAATGTGTTTGACATCATCACATTTGGCATAATCGCTTTGGAATGAAATTCTCTGGCCAGCAAGTTATATTGGATTAAGCACAGAGACAGAGTAAAATGGGCCTCTCCCTGCTGGACATCTGTCCTACCCAATGGCTCATTTCTTTCCTTTACAAGAGAGGTGGTCTTACTTTAATGAGGCCTGTGTACTCAGGATGCTTCAGGCTAACATTGACTTTTAGCTGTTTACTTGACTGTCTTTCCCTGGAAAGCTGTCAGGCCAGAGAAGACTTTATGATGCCATTAAACATTAGCATCAGATTTCTGAGGGACTGAATCTGGTCACTATGACTGAGGTTAAATTAGCAGTGAGGCACACAATAAGAAAGCTACTGGGCCTACACTAGTGGGACAAGCTTAATATAGAAAGAAATAAAGAAAACGCAGGTTTCTAATTGAGGTCATTCAGGTGACTTTCTTACCGGCAATAGTAAAGGTTAAAGCTCTTGGGAACAGTGGCTTAAATGCAAAATACTTCACCTAATGTTGTGTTTCACCAGGAACTTGTATCTGCTAAATAATGTGACTCAGCAGAGCAAAAAGATTAAACTAGACAGCACCTGCTTGATTTTAAAAGGGAGAACAGGAAGTAACATAATACATTAAACTATGTTATAACTATTGCTCCAAAAATGCTTCTACAGATACACTACCTCACTGACCTAGCACTCATCATGAATCCAGTTAGAATTAAGTGGAATGAACAATGAGTCCTCAAACATAAAAACATATTTTTGTGTTGTAAAAAAAAAAACAAACAAAAAAATGGACAGTGTCCTGTTTTAGTTGAGCTGCTTTTGTTTCATCTTCCTCATGAAGAAAATCAGTCCTTTACATTTCACAGATACCCGAGAACTGTTATAAATATGACAAGTCTAAATGTCTAAAGTGTGCTAAAGTTTGAGATACTTCAGGTGCGTATCCATCATGCAGAACCACCAGGAGGACACCTGATCATCCCCCTAAAACTTTATTCTGCTGTAGAACAACGAGCCCAAATGTACAGCCAGGGTTATTAAGAACTATGTCCAGCACAAGAGTCCTTGATGCTATACTATTGTGTCAGTCTGGCTAGGAAGAGCTGTGAAAAGTTCTCCAAGATGCTTAGAACAACCTACCATACAGAATAACCTGGAAAAACTGTGCACTGGTGTACCAAAGTACATTAAATAGTAAAGTAAATACCTTGAAAACTGTGCATTAGTGTACAGAAGAGAACTGATGCTGTTTTAAAGGTCCCATATTGTGCCCCTGTTCAGCAAATTAATGAAAATCCTGACAGTATGTCTCTGCGCAAAATACCGAAGGGATGGTTTATTTCACCATTACTGTATAGCACATGCTGTTCCAAACTGTTTTGTTTGTTTGTTTTTTAGTGTCTCTAGTTTTAAATGAAGCTGAGCTGCTCATGTCCGTTCAGGAAGAAGACTCTCTTTGAGTCAGTTTAAAATTGCAATTAAAGCTTCCACCATTTCTGAATGTCCCTCAGCTTTACAGTTTTCAGAACAGTTCTGATTTGTTGGCAAAACTAGTGGTAACACTAGCTACATTAGCTGTACAACATGCTAACACTAGGGATTTTTCTATTTTTATGATGAAGGGAGTAAACCAGTAAATAAAAGTAAAGCAGTGGGTCCTCAGTTCCTCAGATGCTGGGTTTGCATGAAGACTCGTGTTCACTTTTATGTCCCTCAACAGAACATCTGTTGTGGTTTGCTCATTGCTGAGTAATTTCGAAGTTAGCAAAGCAGCTTTGGCAAGTAAATAAAACTGGTGGACTGCGAGGCCGTGCATTCTGAATGGCTCATCACTCAAGCAGGTGAGACAGCAGGATTTGGCTGTTAGCTGGGTGACTGTTGGTTAACCAGGTTCTACTTACAAACTGGATAAAATTCATACTGACTTGTGAGACTGAGAGGCCATTTAATTTTGGGGGGTTAGAGGAATGGCAGTAATAGGTTTCCTCTTAGTTTTAGAGGATACAAATGCCATTTTTCAGCTCATGGGGCCTTTAGAGGCTAAAGCTGCTCACAACAAAAAATGGATTGGCTTGTAGGAAGGTAACTGTTCTGTTACAGTTAATGTAACATATGACAAAGTTCTATGTTTTTCTAATTGCATGTTTTTGTATTTCACTGAGGGCCCTTTAAGAGTGACAGGAAGTTGGCAGTATCCGGAAGTTGGTACTATCTGGAAGTTGGCAGTATCAAGAAGTAAGTCATTATTTAATTGAAAACGGCTGTTCTGGTTGCATCTGGGCTAATCTCGCGACATCTACATATCCTGCATCGTGGGTATGTAGTGATTTATTTTGCCTTCATGTAAGTTTGCAAATGTTTATTTTTGGGTCAATGTTACATTTGGGAAGTTCGTTGTTGGAAACTTTCTCTACTAGTGTTAATAGCTGCTAATTGATATTCTACAATAAGCTCATATGAGAGTAATTACAAATAAATAGATCCAAAGACAAGTGATTTACATTCAAATATGTTGTTGTATATTTCATTTTTTTTTGAGAAAAATAGAATTAATACAAACAACTTCTAATGTTAAAAGGTAACATCTATGAATGGATTTCAGATATTTTTGATAATGAGTTGAGATGTTTAAAATGTATACTTGTACATGTTAAAAGCAAGCATGGTATTTGTTATCCCTTTTGTCTGTTTCAGTTTCATCCTTTTAATGTCAATAAACCTGTGAATAAGGAACCGAATGTCTTCAGAGTCTTGATGTTTGGAAGGCTTCTGTCTGACTGTCAAGTTATTTTCAGCACGTATACCGAGGACAGTACACAAACTATTTGTGGCATTATTTTTTAAGGCATCCTTATTTGACTTTTTGTGCATATTGTTTTTCCACAGTACTAAATACATAAGTATACACATCTTATTTACATTTTTTTCAAAATAATGAACTCCCAGCCAACATAATTAAAAAGTAACCAGCAGAGTGTAAATCTTTAACCAACACTTACACATTGGATGTTCAGTAAAACAGAGCACATACAGAAGAGCTGATACAGTGCACACTCTGTTGCACACTGCACAGAATAGCCACCCACGAGCATGACCCAGTTTTCAGAAGTGTTGAGTGAGTGGAACGCAGATCATCCTCCTGACTATTACACTGAAAAACACCTGACCAGATGTTCATCAGGAGCAGTAAAATGTTGCTTTCCGTTGTGTTTAACATGTGCATCAGGCGATGCTGCAATTTAGAACAGACTGTGTTTTGGATGTCTAGCAGACCTGTGAGTGTGTGCAGAGGATGCAGGACGGCTTGGGAGCCGCACACACAGCTGCTATGTTCCCTGTTGCTGGTTGATAGGAAGCATTGACAGGGAGCATGGGGAGTGCAGTGACAAATCCAGTGTGTTCTGCAGTTCACTGCTGAAAATTCAGTGGAGAAAAATAGCTGGCTTTTGGAGGTATTTGATGGTTGATCATTATACATACGGGGGAAAAATCTAAGTTTTTTACATATTTGGATGTGGTGGGGTAGAGGGGTGCAGCACTCTTGGATTAAAGCAACAGGAGACGCTTGCCGCCCTTTAATTTGGGCACTTCAATGGCAGTATGTGAGGAAAAAGTGGAGCATTTACATTTTCCTTTAAAGGCAACCAGTGGCCCAACACAGTCATGTTAATTTAAATTGGGTTCTACCAGCATGGTTAAGTGTAAGGCACAGTGCCAAACTAACTGCTTCTACAGTCAGTCTTCATTGGAGATGGTATTTTACTGAGAAAAATGATTACAGACATAGAGAGAATTGGGAACCCCCAAATTAAATAACCACAGCGAAGACTGGCCTAGATTGATCCTTTTTCTTTCTTAAGCATAAAAGCAGTATCTGTTTTGTCAAGCATAAAAGCACCATGGGCTGTGTGAGCAGATAAAGACATATATATATTTATATATATAGATATATATGGTTGCATTTTTGTATTTATTTCGTTTAGTATTTTCAGTCCCTTATCTAAAAAAGCTGGCAACAAGACGATCCCAGGTAATATTTTTGAAAAATATCTTTGGAAGGCTGAGAGTTGTGTGTGTGTGTGTGTGTGTGTGTGTGTGTGTGTGTGTGTGTGTGTGTGTGTGTGTGTGTGTGTGTGTGTGTGTGTATATATATATATAGCGAGAGAGAGAGAGAGAGAGAGAGATCTATATATTCAAGCTTACATTCAAGCCATAGCACAACTCAGAATCTTGGCACTGCTGAAAATTGCCATGAGTGAGAGACAGGTAGCGATAAAAACCTGAAGATCTCCAAGACAGCTGTTCATTACACCAAGAAAAAACAACATATTACTACCAAATTGCTAGCTGGTCGCGGCAGGAAACTGTCACAGCCACAGCTTAAGGCTGTGGTAGTGCTTCCTGCTCTCTCTCTCTCTCCTAGTATAGGTGTGTGTGGTGAAGCTGGCAGCAGGTGTGCTGCATTGTAATCAGCAGACGAGCTGCAGGTGGAGCTGAGTGACTGGTCTCTGGGTGTCTCCATAAAAGCAGACTGCACCCATCATTCAAAGCTGGATTGTCATCTACTCTCTAGTTAGTACTGGGAGTAGAACTGTCTTTGCCACCAGCCTAGAATTTCCAGTAATTCTGTTTTCTGTGTTCAGTAAGCTGATTCCTGCCTGCTGAGTTGCCTGGGTTCCTTCGTCTGCTGGTTCTCCGCTCTGTCAAGGATTTTGCTTCCTTCTCCGGAGGATCTCCACCTGTCGCCAGCTTTAACCTGGGAAAATCGGCTTACACCTGGATAGAGGACTTTCTCTGGAAACACCTGCCACGACCGGGTTCACAGACACCAACTTACCAATCACATGGCGGACACCTGGAGGGAGAGTTCTGGGTGAAGTCAAACCAAAGGACTGTATCTCAGCTCATCAGCTAAGTCTCCAAGCCCTAGTATCACCAGACTATTTGTATTCTTAATACATCAAATTAAATAATTAGCGTTCCGTATTTAACTTAGTGTACTTTATGCTTTGCGTAAGATAGTTTTAGTCTGGGGTTTCAGCTCATAATTCCTGGTAGTCCAGGCTGGGTTAGTTTTGTATTTTCAGTTGTTTCCCTACCTTGGTGTTCCCATATGTGGGTTAACCTTAGTTTCATTTTTTTTCATGTTTTTTTCAGTTTTTCATGTAGTTATTCCTCCATACCACTAGATGGGGTTTTTGTTTTTTAGGTTCAATAGTAGTTTACTTCTTCTGTGTCGAAGATTCTAGTTTCGGTTCCTGTATAAAGTTTCTTGTTGTGAATAAAGCATTGTTAAACCATTTACGCTGGTGCTGTTTCATTTCCTGAGCCTTTTTGAATCAGCCGTAACAGAAACCTACCCTACAAGATGACTGTGCACTCATCCAATTCCTATGTCAGGAATTGTTGTCAGACCTTCAGGGACCTTAAAAAAGAGTGGGCACCGTGGCGAAATGTGACTTGTTCGACAAGGACAGTTGGAAACCGACTTCCTGAAGCTGGTCTGAAGTCACACAGGGCATGGAAGAAAGCCTTCACCATCGAAAGGCAGAGGAAAGCCCAGTTACTCTTTGCTGGGGATCACAAGGATTGGACTGATGATAATTGGGCTAAAGTTCTTCTTATTGATGAATCCAATTTTCAGTTGATGTCTACTCCAGCCTACTTACTGGTTAGGAGAAAACCTAGAGAAGCCTACAAACCGGACCCTACAGTAAAACATGGGGGTGGATCAGTGACGATCTAAGGTTTTTTCAGCATGGGTGGAACAGGGCAAATGCAATTGTGTGAAGGGCGAATGAACCAGGTCATGTACAGGGCTACTCTTGGAAACAGTCTTCTTCCATCAGCTGGAAAACTCTATCCTGCCTCAATTCACTGGATTTTCCAACAAGACAATGCCCCTTGCCACATGGCAAGGTCAGTTAAAGACTGGGTGGAGAACCAGAACATTCCAACCATGCCTCAGCCTGCTCAATCACCAGATCTAAATCCAACTGAAAACCTGTGGAAAATCATCAAACACAAAACAGAACCACAAGCCCAAAAACAAAGCTAATTTGTGAAACAGTAATGGGCTGCTGTGACAGCAGAACAATGTCAGATGCTGGTGGAGAGCATGACAAGATGTATGGCTGCAGTCATCCCAAACAATGGTTATGCAATCAAGTGCTAACTCCTGTGTGTGTCATCAATGCCACAGATACTGATGTAACTTGGGGGCAGTGGTGGTGCAACGGTTAAGTCTCTGAACTACTGATCAGAAGGTCGGAGGTTCAATCCCCGATGTGGCCAGTGTTGGGCCCTTGAGCAAGGCACTTAACCCTTCCTGCTCCAGGGGCGCTGTACCGCTGCTGACCCGTCGCTCTGACTCCCCCAACTGGGGAGAGATGCGAAAATCAGAACTTCCCCTCGTGGGATTAATAAGGGATAATAAAATAAAAAAAATAAAAAAAGAACTCAAGTGATTTTGGTTATCATGAAGAAAACCATGGAAAATGGCTAGATATCAGCTCTTAAATTAAACTCGTCTGAGCTATTTTTGTTGTCATATTTGTTCTAACAAATGCACCTTTAGTTGTACCAGCCATGAACAAGAAATTGAAGAAAAGAAGGGTGGTCTAATCATTTTTTTCTATCTGTATATGTGTGTGTGTATATATATATCAAATGAATTCTCTGTTCTAAATATTTCTGTTTCATTTTTTTCATTTTGTTATATATATTTTTTTACTGGGAAGTTGTTTGTTGTACCTGCAAAAAAGTTCTCTAAAGTGTATGTGCCTTTTCTTCTGCCACACGAGTAACAACACACAAAACTTGCAAAAACATCCACCAGTGTGTGAGGATTTACCTCCTGTCATTTCCTGATGAATGTAATAAAAGATTGTGCTGCTCACACACAGCAGTCTTTGGCACCAGTGTGACGCCGCAGGATAAATGCTAATAACTAGCCTGCTTGTTTGGAAGGCATCAAAGTAAAAGGCAGGTGCATGCTGCAGGTTGAAATTCCAGAAAAGATTGCTGTAGACAAGCAGTTTGATGCACAAACACTCTATAAGCAAACTCATTACATTGAATTCAGTTGTTGTTGAACTGTACAGTAACATACTACACTGCATGTGTATTTGGGTTGCGTGACTTCTTTGTATGATTTTTTTAGACATGCATGACCTCAGCAGCTCTCCAGATGTCAAGGGAAATGTAGACATAACTTATCAATTCAGATATTGTAAATGTACAGACTTTAGCAGATTTGAAAATGGGCATTGACTCAAATTGAAAGGCAAGATTTCGATAAAGTAAGCATTTGGTGGAAATGCAATTTTACCGTAAGGAGGAAAACACAGCTCAGTCACAAAATCAAATAATACCGAAACTATTCCCGCTTCAATATCCTTCTCGATAAACATCAGTGGAAGACTCTTCGCTTTCCAGATGGCATCTCATTCAATCAAGTGCTACCTCAGACTAGAAGCTGGGTAGTAATTTACTGGGTTTTTACTGTTTATTTTGTCTTAACGTGCTTAAAACAACATGCGCAAGCAAAAATCGACTCGTTCATCATGACTCATCTCTGTACATTTTCAGAAAAATGACTCCATATCAGCTTTTAGCCAGTCCTGGCAAAAATGTGCAGCTCACTAGTGCAAAGCTGACTGAAATCCACATAGATAAGGGAACTCTATTAAATTGTTAGTGCAAATAGACTACTGTATTATTATTTTTTATTTTTTATTATTTTTTTTTTTAAATTCATTGTCTGCTTTGCCATAATATCAACTGCACTAATGATAATAAAAAAGAGGCTTTTACAGGAATATGTGGAGATCCCATCCATTGATAGACAAAGCCCAGTGACACGTGATGGCTGGCCTGCCTTCATTAACCATGCATGCCACATTCATGTCTCGTTTGATGGATAACTTCTTGGCACCTCAGTACATTTCACTGGAGCACTTGACCTTTATTGACATGGCCCACTTCAATATACTGAGCAATGAAGGGCTTCATCTATTTAATACGATTGCTTTCGTCAAAAGCCTGCCTGGCCATGAGTGAGGCTCTGTTTAGATTTATGTGGCTAGAATTAGCGTGCTGCTAAATGAATGAAATTAAATGACTTAATAAGATGAAATGAATGTTAAACAGAAGATGAATAGAAGATTAGCATTTGGGCCGACAACAAATGCAGGTCAACAATTTAAACCTACGCTGTTGTTTAGACAAATGCATATTTTCTCCTTGAACATTTGGCTTTTACATATTTACTTCTGCCAAAATGATGTATAGATATAGTCTGTGTAGAATCCGTACACACATTGTAATAGGTGTGTAGCTTAACAATACCTGGGATGGACCAGTCAGCAGCGACAGTCGCGTTCAGTGCAGGGCCTGAATACAGAGGTGCAAGTTCTGTTATAATTGGTTGGCTTTGATCTCCGAACTCTGCAGGAGGCTGCTTATGATACATCCCTGGAGAAACCTCCTCTGCGGGCCTCCGTCGGCTCTAAAGCCTCCAGGTTCTCACCATTTTCCAGAATTGAAGACAACACACCCGACAGCTCAGTCTGACGTGAGGGTTTCACAGTTACTTGAAGGTCAACCACTGTGTTTTGTTGGGTTCAGGCTTTGAGCAGCACTGTTACTTACCTCCTTTCCCTGACTATACGAGCTGGGACTCCCTTGCTCAGACTAAAATGTGCCATCCATTTTTACCTTTAATGATGTTCTCATTTGAATTTTTCCTTATCTTCAGTTTAGGGTGTAACAGAGCAATTTCAGAAAATATTTCAGTAAATTTTCCTGACCTCTATTGCAATAGTTGCTCCATAGTTTTAAACAAAACACATTTGTATTGAGTCTAATAATGTTTTTCTTTATGTCTTTACATGAAGAAAACACATAAAATGCTGCAGTTGCTATGTCTAATGCCCTCTAGCAGTTCTCACTTTGAGCTGACTGATAATTAGTTTGGCTGGTCACTAGATCCGATATTCAGAATTCCCCTCATTATCAGTACTGAATTTTTTTCCCCCTCTTTTCAGTGATGTCCTATAAAATACCTTAAAAATGTGCTACGTGTGCTCTGATTCAACTGCCTTTTTCTATCAGGCACCACTCTGTAGTCCTATTGCACATCACTAACAATAGCAACACTGAAGAATAAATGCTGAAATGTTTTGTTTTGTTTTCAGTTAAATATATTTGAAACATAAGTAAACAAAAGTGTTTCAGTGACATTTAATTTGTGTCAATCTGGAAATTCTCATTTTTATCACAAATGCATATGACTTCCAAATACAGCTTATTGAGACTGATTTGCTAAGAATCTGCATCAGTCTTGAAAAAAACTATATCACTCTCACTTACAAACTACAGAAGAAGAGGTGAACTCAGCTTTCCATTAAAAGAATTGATCGATTTATCCCTCATTCATTAATCCATCACATTAGAGACTTGCTTGACCATCAGCCAATAATAAGTGCATATAATTTACATTAAAAGTGACGGAGCACCCTGACAGCTGAATGATAACAGAGCAGACCAGATGACTGCAAATGTTTCAGCCAAGGATCTGCATCACATATCCTCTCCTTCATCCCTAACTTCCTGCCTGCATCTTTGCTTCCACTGTCCAACAAAAATATGCCAACGAAATAATTTTTGAAAACCATTGAAAAGTGACAGTGTAGTTACAAATCACTGCTCCATAGCTGCTGATCACGTATAGTAACATTTCATATCTGACACCTTTGCACTTTGGCTGCTCAAGCTATTGCTAGCATTTGGCCATGCTTGCCCACTCCTTTGGATTCACATCTGTTTCACCCAATGGAGACATCTGTAGCATCCATTGACAATTTGTAGGACCTATATATGCCAGCAAATCATATTAGATATTGACACTTTATTTAAAAACAGTGAACAAAACCAGTGTTCAACTGCATCAAGGTAAATGTATGCTAGGTTCAGAAACTACTGCTGTGAATCCTGGAGGCCCTGATTGAAAGTTTTGGTGGAGATGAATTTAAAAGAAAGACATGTGGTTGAAATATTAGTAGGAAATTCTGATGACTATCACTTATCACAGGGCTGCACAGTGACTGTTGCCTTGCAGCTTGGAGATTCCCAGTTCTTGTCCTGGCCAGGGCCTGGGGTCTTTCTGCATGGAGTTTGCATGTTCTCCCTTTGCATGTGTGGGTTTTCTCTGGCTTCCTCCCAAAACATGTTGAGGTTTATTGGTGATTCAATTGAATTTTATTTATATAGTGGCAATTACAATTGAGATTGTCTCAAGATGCTTTACAGAACCTAAATGGCCTGAACCCTCAGAGCAAGCCCTAAGGCCCTAAAACTCCCTTCTAACAGGAAGAAACCTTGAGCAGAACCCAGTTCACACGGGGTGACCCATCTGCCACTGGCTGGCTGGGTTAAGAGGTACAAAGTCTTTTTGTAGGGACTACATTCTAAATTTACTGTAGGTGTGAATATGAGAGTGCTTGTTTGTCTCTATGTGTAGTCCTGTGATAGACTGATGACCTGTCCAGGGTGTCCCCTGCTTTCATCCTAAGTCAGCTGGGATAGACTCCAGCCCCCCATGACTCTAATGAGGATTAAGTGGTGTATAGATAATGGATGGATGGATGGATGGATGGATGGATGGATGGATGGGCATTCATTAGTTAAAATCCTACTCATTAGTTCAAATGAGAAAGAAAGCTGCTAAAACATGTTTTGTTTGTACATTCTTAGTTTTTCATGGTGTCCAAATGTGAGTGCTGTTTTTTTTTTTTTTTTCAAAAGTGATTATTACTCAGCTGACCCTAATGAGGATTAAGTGGTGTATAGATAATGGATGGAAGGATCTCTCGTCACCATTTACACTTACATGCTAGTTAGCTGCTATGTTCATGCACAGCCTTTGATACATGTAGGGAGCTTCTGTTTTCCAGTTTGGCCAATTGAAATCCCATTGATTAGATGCAGCTGAGTAAATCTGACTGTAATTATAGGTGTACACCTGTAGATATTGAACACTGGCTTTATATGTGTTTACAAGGGTTCTGAAAATGGCTGGCCTTTGTGCAGGTTTTGAGTGTTCAAATGAAAAAAAGGCCAAATCGAGCATCAGACAGTAACTTTTCACAGGTGAAAATTTACAGTCTACGCTAATGATTGTGTTAAATTTGATACATCTCAGTAAATAGACTGGTAATGTTTTTCTTTTTCTTAAGCTGACCTAAGATGACTACCATGTATATAACAATAGTTGATGCTAGTTAATTCACCAGCAGGAGCATGGCACTAAATGCTTTGCATTTTTAATAAAAGTAATATTATTAATTAGTAAGATGCTGGAAAGTATATTTATCCATTAGCTAGAGCTGTGTTTGTGTTACTGTTTTATGGCTCCAAATACAGGTAAGTATGTGCAGTGAAGCTGCTGCAGGGCGATTGCAGGGAATCTTCTCTGTCATAACTTGAAATGAAAATGTAAATGCCAAAATGAATTAGTAGCCTGTGATGCTAATTAGAGAACACACCTTGATTGAACATGTCCCTATGGTCACATCATTTTTAGTCTTTTCTAAAGGTACCATTCTTTTTGTCCAGGCCTGTTTCATGAGTTTATTTGTTTTTTAATAATTCTGTTAAACCACGGTTCAAAAGCAATGTCTGACTTTCATTGGTTAATTTTCCTAGAATTTTTATTTATTATTACTTTTGTAAAAATATATGTATTTCTGTGACCATTGTGGGTTTTTCTTTCATTAACCGAGGGGTACCAACAATTTTGCCCACGTGTGTATTGCTGTATTACTCCAATATTACAAATTGCAGTGGTGCAGATTACATCTAAACTGTTTCAAGGTAACAAGGGATTATTTATGTGTAAATATGCATGAAACCCCTTTGTTTTGTGTGTTGCATCACTGATGCATATCTGTCATTTGTACCAAGCCAAACAGCTAACAGTTAATTGCGGATAGACTTCCTGTCTTGTTAGACAAGCATGCATTAGGAGGCACTGCTGCATCAGAGCAATATGGAAGCCACATAGACACATTGCTGCATTGAATGACAGCAGTTAATGAGGGATCTACATGTATATATCAATGGGCTGTGACAGTTAACTAAATTACCTGGTGCTAACTCAACTTTTCACGTCCTAGAGCTTGTTAAGACACTTTTTTGTCCGATCAAATCAGAGAAGTTAGAATGCCCAAAGGTATATTTAAGTGTGAAGAGGACAAAGCCCAGTAAACAGAAGCCTTAACAAGCAAATCACTTCTCTGTGAATCAATTCCAGTTGTGCTCCTTCCCCAAAGTATGGTATTAATTATACAATAAGTAAGGACCCAAACAAACCACATAATATCAGATATTGACCATGGAGGCCACCAGAGTCAATATCTTCTTTTTCAATGACAGCCCCCTAGTTGATGTTGCCTCTTCTTCCTCTGTGCTGCTTACTTGTATTTTGGATTTAGTCCTGCAGGGACTGGTTCCTGCCTGTCTCCGTCCCTCAGAGAGAGTCTGTCATTCATAGCCACACTGTTTATTTTTTGACCTTTACATTTGTTGTATCCGTCTGTCCTTTGGCTGGCTTTGCAAGTGGAGCTGTGTCCTCGGAGGCGAAGCAAGGAGGATGAAAGATTCATACGGCACACGCGGTTATAAGGGAGGTAGCGGGAGATCTCCACCAGAGAGAGTTAATTAGGATCTCCCTTTCCCAGGCAATCACTCTGCTCTTGACATTTCATCTCACTTTTTCCAGAACAAATCTCCCTACTACTTGTGGAGGCAGGCAGAGAGACAGAGAGGAAGTGCTTGACCTTGGTGAGGTGTGGTGCTGCATTGCTGGTTTTAGCCCACATCAGTCTGCCTGCCCATGATAACGGTCAACATGAAACAGTGGAATAATCCCACAGCTCTCCCAGCAACCTGTCTCTAACAGCATGCCTCCTTCCAGCTGAAAGGAAGAACCCTCTCTTTTGTCCTCCCCTTTGCAAATCCATTATTTTGTTAAAGAAGCACATATATAAATGTTCCACAGACTCATTTCAGAAGGTGCCCAAGGTTTCCTTGCTGCAAAAGAAAACCCTCAGAAAAAACACATTCATATGCAAATCAGTCCCGGTGGTGAGGTTAGAGCGAGTGTAGCAATACAATAAATGAACAAACCAGACCATCAACACTTGTGATTTTTCTTCTTCCTCTCATGACAATAGAAATAGGAAACATAATCATAGCTTGGCTAAATTGAAAACATTCAGTGTTCAGTGTGAAAGAGAGATCTGATGATCAAACCCTAACAAGAGAAAGAATTGGTCTGAGAGAGAGTGTGTGAGGAGGTAAAATGTGTTTATTGTCCCCGTCTCCCTGTCTGTCATTTGAAATTGGAGAAAGCAGACTATATTATTGGACACCAGTGCCAGTCCCAGCCAATGATCTGGCTCTGTGATAGATCTGTTTAATGTACACTTTATAGCTGGCAATCCCCGGCAGAGGATTTTTCAGAAAGCTGACAGAGTGGTTATAGGTAACCTGCTTGCACAGAAAGGGGAAAATTACTGTTCTGAAATGACTTCAACCTAAAGCGCTAAAGTGGCCTCTCAGTCCGCTGAACCTTTCTGACGTGGCTGAAACAGATGACAGAATTTCCTCACCTCTCAAAGATTTCATCATGATGGGAAGAGAAAAAAGAGACAAGTAGGAGTGTTTGTAACAAAATGCAAAAAAAGGGTGAAACGTGATTCGCTGCTGGGCCTGTGACACTGGGACTTTACAGCCATTAATTGCTGCTTTTATGTAATCACACATAGAGCCATTTTTTATTGCGGGCTGTTGTTTATTGTTTATTCTGACAGGGCAGGGGCTTCTTTGATTACTGCTGTGAGCTGCAGGTCATATGACAAAAGATCTGAGGGGTCATGCAGGCAGTCAGTGAGGGGCATTGAGCAGCCCTTGGCAGAAGCTGGCCACATTGCTGATTCGCTCATTAAAACCTGTGTATGGGTGTAGGTCAACCAGGTTCTGACAGGTGTCAGTGAGATGAATGACTTGGTCATAAACACGCACACACTTCTATCCTCACCACCCAGCGAGAGCAGCCACTGCCAATAGGGACAGTAGTCATGGAAATGAGGGTCGCTAACCCTGTCATGCTTAATTCATAAATCAGTTGCTGTGACCGCCAACGAAGCCGGCGCTTTGCTGCAGAGTTTTAAAATCCATTTGTTGTTATTTTGACATAAGCAATAATGATATCAGTGCAATAATTTTTCAGTCCAGTGTATCTGATGATCATGTCATCTCTGAAGCAAAGTCTGTATTGATTTGTACAATTACAATCAACCAATTTTTTTCTCCCTACGGGATGATGTTTAAGACGTGTCACTGTCAGATTGATTTCATTTCAGTCGTTTGGTTAATGCTCTCACTATGAGCACAATGTCAGAGAGATGTTGCAGAGAACCGGTAACATACAGTAGATGAATTTCTGTTCTCATTGCATAAGCTGTGTTAAAGGCAGTAGCGATGCTCATTAGTAATAAAATGCAAGTCCAAGTCAAATGTCAAGACTTTGAGTTCATGTCATGTTTAGTCTTCATTCAGTAAAGGCTTACATTTAAAGATTAAATGGTAATTTATGGTAATACTGGTGGATTCTGTGGATTTCAAAAGCAAATGATGACTTGAAAGTGTTTTAGTTTTTCTCAATTGATAAAACACTGTTCCTGAAAAATAGCACATATTTCCCCAACACACTGCACATTATTTGTTTTATTTGAACACAATTCAAAAAGCACTGCACACTTGTGTCAAAAGTGCACTTTATTGTCAAAATCTGAACTTTGTTTTCAAAATTAAGACACATGAAGCAAAACTAGGACACTGCACTGCTAAATGCAAAACACTCTTCTCTCACTGTTTTTACATGAAGTGTAAAAAATGATACAGTCCTCAAAAATGACAACTTAAACACAAATGCATCCTATAAATGACTCAGAGGGGGCCACTGCAGTGCCTGACTGTACATTATAAAATAAAAATAATGCTAGACAAAAAATACAGCACTGTATTGTACACAGTACAGTATGCAGATATTTACATCGCGTCTGCATCAATTCTTTCAGCCTGGTCAGACCACAGGATCTCATCAACATCACTAGCTATGTTTTCTATGGCCAAGCAATGTGGAAAGAAAGACCTAGTGTGTCTGATCCAGCCCTGACATGCATCAACAGAAACATCACCACATGCCAAGAACATTGATTGCAAGAGATTTTCCCAAAGTATGGCTGCTGCTCATATACCTTCCACCTCCATGTACAGAAGAATTCTTCTATTGGCTTCAGAAAGGGAGAATATGGTGGCAGAAAAAACACAATAACATGATGTTCATTTTGAACCATTCCCAAATAAATAGTCCTCTATGAAAACTAACATTGTCCCAGACAACAACAAAAACCGTGTATTCTTGCCAAACGCCCTGTTGCACCATGTCAGTAGACTCTCGCCAAGACCATCTAGGAAAGTCAACAAATGCTGGGTGTTGTATGTAACTACATGACGGTGAATTACTCCAAGATTTCTTATTGCAGCACAGAGGGTTACGTTGCCCCCACGCTGACCTGGACGTTGACTATAGCCTGTTGTCCAATGATGTTTCTCCCTCTTCTCCTCCTCTTGACCAGGTTGAAACCAGCCTCATCCACATAGATGTATTCATGTGTATCATCAGAATCCAACTGAAAAACTCTCTGTAACAAATGCACACCAAACAGAGAAAAAGTCAGTCATGTACACTTTCTGTAATTTTACCAGCACTTGTGAACCAGAATTATACGTTAGATTTTTCACAGTATTCTCAGAACATGTCTGACTGCTTGTATTGTTCCAGTATAGACATGTCACTGAAGTGACAAACAACATTTAAATACATGTAAAGTAAACCACAGTAAACCTGAAACCATTTACTTTATGCACCATTCTTGCCACCTGCTGACCTTAATAACAGATTGCATTCTGAACAGCTAATTCTGCTTCCCAGCAGGTTTTATAGTGTGCAGTTCATTGGTAAAAGTGTTTTCAGTTTTGACCTGTTGTGTCTTAATTGTGACAGCAGTGTTGGAACAGTGTCCCAGTTCTGCTTCCTAGTGTTCACTTTTTGAAAAAATGTGTGCTATGAGTGAAAAAGTGTGTTCAAATGAGCAAGAACGTGTTCAGTCTTTTGTGAAAAGAGTGCAAGAGTTTTGGAAACTGTGTGCAAACCATGAGTAGTGTCCAAAATTTGGACAGCAGTGTCCTGTTATTGAGAAATGTGTGCAGTCAGTTGGTGGCTGTGTGCAATGAATGGAATTTAGTGTCTTATCAATTGAGAAAAACTGTAAAATGAGCTAAAACACACAGTCAACCTGAATATTTTAAACCTGCTTTTCAGCGCTAAATTATCCCACTTGTCTTTTTTCTTCATCAAATTATCTTCATCTGCAGATGTGGAATAAAAAAAGAAGGAGGAAGTGAACACATTCAACAAGAAGGCAAACAGGGCAAAATTATATGGAACTAATGTTTTTAGTTATAAATAGCAGCAGCTTTTAGTTTGCAGAAATGAATCATTTAAAAGGAATAGCTCAACATTTTTTGATACAGCGCTTATTTGTTTTCTTGCTGAAAATTCAGTAAGAGGATTGATACAGTCTTGTGTCTGTACAGTAAATATGAAGCTACAACATCATCCGATTAGCTAACACTACAGGAATTTCGAAATCCTAACAGACATTGGGTTTCATAAGGCGACAACTTCCATTCTTCTCACTGGTCTGAGACATCTACACTACCACACTGTAGATGGTAACCAAGTGGAGACTGTGGTGCAACAGCTTATGATGCTAGTAACACATTAATGAGAGAGAGGCTTCAAGAACTAGAATGTCTGGGGGTTCACAATGGACCTGTAAACTTCTCACATTATCAAATAATCTAATCCAATTTTTAAAAGAGGTATAAATTTGACCGAAACCCCTGCGTTGTGAGCTGGCCTTAGTTTAGCACAAAAAATGATAACTGGGAGAAATGGCTTGAAAGAGCTTTGTTAAAATGCAAAAAATGGCACAATGGGGTTTCACTGGGGATTTCTTTATTGTCAAGGTCAGAATTTTCTTCATTTACGGTCTTTGTGCTAAGGTAAGCTCACTGGCTGCAGTATAAGCACCATGTTTTGCATAGATATGAGTGTGGAGTGTTCAACCATTCTTTCTGAAATGAGCGAATAAGCTAATAAACGTCGTATTAAATAACAGAATCACACTGCAAGAGCCGTGTGACATTAAAACAAAGACAGCAGCACCGTTGTAGCTGAAGGCTAGTGCTAAAACAGGAGCTTTCTATAACAGGATGAGCTTTAGTTAGTCTAAACTTTTTATTTACTCCACATTCTGTACACAATTCAGATCTTCTGTTTACCTTAGCTCAAGGGCTTTAAAGTCACTGAGACCAAGTGTGCAGCACAGACCTTGTGGAAGCTCCACTGAGACCAACTCAGCTCGTTGTGCTTGTTGATTCAGGGTCATGCACCTGTCTGGCTGGCAGCAACACCAGGAAATGAATAAAAGGACAAGGAATTTTGTCAATATCCGAAGGCCTTATTTTTGACATTCCAGTCTTTGAAAGGCTTCCACATTTTATATGTCACTGTCAATGAAGTTTGAACTCAATAATATAAATCAAAAACAAGTCTGTTTCTGCACGACTGGTGTATTAATCTTTGGTCGACATATATCCGAAGTGGTTTAGAGGGGGAGAAGAGTAGGCTTCACATCCACATCAAGAACATTACTGTGATAATCGGGGACTCATGTCAGGACATATTCCATTATGGTAGGGCACTGTGGCCTATGAAAGATCATGAGAGGAGGGAAGTTTCAGGAAATGTAAAAAGGAAAAAAGAAAATTAAAGTACTGGGAAAGGTAAAGAGTTATTCTCCCAGATAAGAGCACATTAGAGCAAGTGCAGGATAAGGGAAAATGAGTCAGTAGGCAGAACAGGACAAGGTCGATGAGGTTTTATACAACCGAGAGAAGATCTGATGTTTGCAACCAAGAGCTAAAAATTAGGTCATTAAAAGGTAACCATTGGAGGCATGGACCAAATAAAAGATGAGCGTGTTTTAAAAGTACCAAGTTCTGCTTAGAGTAATGAATATTTTTCCCCAACACAATTATATGATTTTAATATAAAATCCCTTAATTAAAGATCCTATTCTTTTTTATGCGACTTTCTCACCATTTATTTAGTCCGCAGATTTAGCTGCTCTTTCATCACCACACAATGGATTATTTTCAGCTATAAAACTCAGATCTTGATAAGGCATCAAACGTTTGTCCAGAGACATTTCAAACAATCCCCATCTTGAAAGAGACAAATTATTATTATCAGCTCGCCTTCAATTAATTTGGATGTCATTTGTAGCGCAATGATCTCAAAGAGAAAAGGCGCTATATTATAAAACTAGCTAATTGTCTTGGCTTGGAGCATGGAGGATTTTTTTTCCCTGTCCTCACTGCCTTTTATGTCTTTCCCTGCGGCAGTTAGCATGTCCGTCAGCAGCCATGGGATTCTTATTGCAAAACTCTCAACCCCTGCCTGCTTGCTATTGTAAGCTCAAGCAACTGGCTGCAGTCTATTAATATGAATCTCACCCAATCTTAGTGAAGAGTCTGATGTCTGGCAGCTGCTTGTTTTCTCACTATCATTTCTCTTAAGGTGTAAAGATCCACTCTGCCTTCCTGTACATTATCTTCCGTTCTGCTTGTTGTCATTGAATTCTTTGAACATAACCATAGTCATGTCTTGTTAACCTGTTTATTTTTAGTATTATCTGTGCCACAATGATGCTTATTCAGTCTTAGTGTAAATAAACATTAGCAGAACAACTCTGTTCTTGGGTTGTCAGGGGAGACTGACCTCTACCTTTTTATAAGCTGATAAACCAAGTTTTTAGCGGCATGGCTCTAGAGATGATGACATTAGTCTGTCCATCACCTCGTCCACCATGATCCAGACTAAAATATCTCAGCAACTATTAAATGACTTGCCAGAAAATTTTGTGCAGGCCTTCATGTTCCACAGAGGATGTAGCTTACTGACCCCATGGCTATGCTGAATGCATAACATATGCAAACTGTATTGATGTTTCAACACTTTGCTTACAATAAAATTAGGGACATCAGGTCCCCAAACCGATCATTTAATATTTAGTATCTGCCAATACCGAGTTCCAATCCAATACCATTTCTTAGATAATACACACTCCAAGTACATTAAAGATATTAAAATCAATCCACTGTATATGTTTGCCAACTGAGTAGCTTTGCAGTGTATTAAGAAAAACACTTATGCACCCAAGCTGTTACTTAATGTTGTATAGGTAGTCCTTTCTGTAAAGCTCTGATGTGGCACTGTCTGAAACAATATAGTGTGGAGAGGGTAGAGTGTACTGTGACTCCATAAGCCACAAAAGATGGAGAAAACCTGTATTTTCTACTTGCATTTGAGAAAATGTGTTTTACGTAACTGTAGTATCTGACTGCACCACCGAGTCAGAGCCTCCTACTGTTTAACACTATAGGGACCCAGTGAGGCTGTCACTCGGACTATGGGCAGTTCCATGTTCGCATGCAGAGAGCACAGCAGGGTTTTAGCTCGTATAGGGTCACCATGACGAAGATTCATGTGTCAGTTAATAGCCTCCGGCCTGAGCTCATGTATTTAAGTCAAGCTGGGATTGACAAGGACAACACTCCTATATTCCAGTGACACATGCAACAGAGCTTCCTTTGTTGTTCATTTGTGTGTCTGCTGACTAAAACAGGAGTATTAGCAGTGTGCTCAATTTGTGTTATCAATTAATTGACTATTGATTGATAATGCCGCTAATTGTTGATTAGGAAAATTTGCCAAAATTTGAATCCTTCACCACAAACTGTCGTCTTCCTTTATGACCCTTTGTGGCCCAAATTCAGATATTTGAGAAGTCATTGATTATAATCAGATGGCTAAAAATTGGGTGTTCATGCTGCAAACGTAGGAATAGATCAGTCTTCTATTTATATGTGTGTGTGAGGTCTGTGCAGCCTGTTTTACACCCAAATGGGCCATAAAGTGTCAGTTGTCTTTTTTTAAATTAAACCACCTGAATATGTGAAATGACTACTTTGCATCAAACAGGGCGTCCAAAAATGCACAAAAATGTCCCCAAATTACACAAATCCAGAGATAAACTCAATTTCACATCACTGTGCTGGTCCAGACAGTGACGACACAACAATCCCAAGATGAAAGCTCACCGGAAGGTTTTGCCAGAACCCTACCCACGCTGCAGGCGTAGCTGCTACAAAAATGATTTCTGTGGCACATCTGCTCTGTTCACATCTGTTATGTGTTCAGTGTAGCCATGGCATGACTTTTCCTCTAGCTTGGTTAAATGACATGGCATTGATAATGATATGCCAGAGGTTGAATTGTGATAACTGATGATTTCCCGACTTTCCCATTTATGCCGCCAGCACCGAAAACTCTTCATTTACTGAGATAATTTTAACTGGTTGGCACAAAACAGCATCATTTGCAATAAGTTTGTCAATCATATTTTTTTCAGCACATCGCCATATTTATGTGATTTGTCAGAAATGTTATACATATCCCTGCTAGCAGAGAAACCAGTGGGCCGAAATTTATATCTGGAAAACAGTAAAACAAATATATCTAAAGATGTCTGAAAAGTCTTGAGCTGTGTTCACTGACCTCATAAAATAATTTGTAGAAATTTCAGGTGTCTGATAAGTCCCAGGTCAGAGCTGCAAAGAACGGTAAGTCTTGCAGCAGATGGCATGGCCTCCACAGAGCCATGATCTCAATAAGTCAGTCTGGATTACATGAAGAGACAGAAGACACCAACCGAAAACCCAAATCAACAAAAGACTGGCACAACACTTGGAATAACTTATCAGGCCAAGTACCTAGGACAATTGTGCAGAATTCAAGTCACACCAAACATTGATTTGATTCAGGTTTTTTTTTCTTTTTAGTGCACTTTGTATAAAGTAAATTAACAAATAAAATTGCTGATGCCCTTATTTTTAAAAGCAACCTAAATATACTTTAAACCGAGTCATGAAGGAAATAATCAGATCCTGAAAGAAAAAAATAGGACACTGTACTAGTACTACATTACAGGAAAAAATCCTGCATCTGAAACAAAGTACTGAAATTGAAAGTATTCAATGCTGAAAAGTGACTACTGTGAAAGCGTCAGTAGATTGTTATTGAAACATTTATATAAAAGCAGCATTTCATTGTTGTAGTGGACTGAGGGACAGCTAATTTTTTTTTAAACTATTTTGTATTTCACTGCAAAAATTGATTATGCAATGTACTATTAATTGCTTCTAAAGTATTTTAATTGCATTTATTGATCGTCTTTTGGTTTGTTGTACTTCATACCATCTGTTGATGTGATATCTGAACACTCCGCAGGAAAACAATCTAGGTTTTGGATCTTATGAGTGTGTCTGGAACACAAAATGTCTGAAGTGTTAACTATCCTTTTTTTTAAGTCCTGTACATAATCTTAATAATCTTAGCCTCCCTCTCATACAGACCAAAAGCTTCTCCCAATCTCAGATGGTAATTCAGCACTATACCCCGCCCTAATGATTACTGATGTGTATTATCATTGAATGAAATGTGCTTAGTGTGCTTGAAATTGAATTCGGAGGCGTACATTTTCTTTGATGCTGCAGGGGAAATACCAAGAGTCATTAGAGGCGCTTCTTAGATAGAAACGTAAACTCTCTTCTGCTGTAGATTCAGCTCCCTCTGGCTGATAGAGAGCCTTATTAAGAAAATATCGTCTAACTCGATCCTTCGCTCTGCGGTACAATTATCTCAACAAATATAACACATGAAATACACAACAATGAACACTGAGAATAGCTTTAAGTCAGGGCTTCTGACCTCCTTACTGTGGATGCTTGAAACTTTGGTAATCTAGAAATTGGAAGTCAGTCATTCATAAAGTGTGTCCAGTGACTCACTGACACGTTCTCCAGTTTTCACATAAATTTAAATAAAGTCACAGGGACACATAAATATTGTGTGAATGTGGCAAATAAATCTCAACCACAAGCAAGAAAAAAAATCATCTTAGAATTTTTTTTGTTCCAAATGTATTATTTATTCTCTAGCCCTCTGCTGGCATTTGTTGTTCATTATTTAACATGTACATGCTGATTCTGCAGTTACAGAGGTGTCACTCGCACAACATTGGTCTTCCAAAGTTGATATAGTTAGCTTTTTAGCATACAGTTAGTTTTACATTCAGCATACATGGTTAGCATTCATTATGTTTGAAGTTACTTGATTAATGCAAGGCCAGTCTTCACTCTCCTTTTGATTTCTATTATGTGCTGAGGGACATATTGACCTTTTGCATGAATTGATTACCTAATACGTTTACTGGACGTGGCTCCAGGGGAACAAGAGGTCAGGAGCCTCTTCATCAGAGACCTACTTTAAAGGGATTGGTAACATTTCTTGATGGAAACTCAATCAATGAGGTACAAAATACCCATAAATGGAGACAAAAATGACACAAAGAGATTTAAATTAATCACAAAGTGGTGCAAAATAACTACAAAAGAGGAAAAATTACCACAAAAATATGAAAAAAATGAACACAGAAAGATTTAAAATAGCCACAAATTAAATTAAAATGATCACCAAAAGGCACAAAATAACCACAAAATGATCAAATGTGAACACAAAAATATGCAAAATGAACACAAAAAGACGCAAGGGCCAAAAATGACCATAAAAGAAATCATCCCCAAAGAGACACAAAATGGCCACAAAGATAGTCGAAATGATCAAAGAGAAACTCAGAATGATTGCAAAGATGTACAAATTAACCTCAAAAAGATCAAAATGATGGAACAAATATGCACAACAATATCCCAAACAACCTAAAGACTTGTAAAATGACCACAAAGAGACTGGAAATGATCACAAAGGGCAGAAAATAACAAAAAGATGAAAAACCAAAGTTAAAATATGCAATAATAATTGCAAAGAGATCCCACATAACCACAAAGACATACAAAATGGGCATAAGGAATAAAAAATAATCACACACAAAAAAAATTACAGCAAAAGGAAACAAACCGACCTCAAAAAGAGATGTAATGTCCACAAAGACACAAGGGGACAAAATAATCATTAAAAAAATGTCAATGATGTAAAAATCAGCAAAATAACTAGAAATTATAAACAACGGCCACCAATATATGCAAGGTTCGTACTCACAACCTTATTGCTATGAGGTGACGGTGTTAACCAATGTGCCTGTATAAGAGATTCATTTTGATGTATTTCATATCATATATACTGCACTGTGTTGTATTATATTTTAATTTAGTCTTAATAATGTATGTGCTGCAGAGGTTACTTTATATGTTCTACGTAAATCATTTTAATACTCTTTGTCTGTTTAATAGGTTTTCTTTGGGTGTTCTTAGTCTTCTGCATCATTCTCCTCTTTAATCTGCACCTACCACAGAGATCATTAAAATTCTAACCTAAACTTTCACCTTATCTTTCACCAGTGAAACCTACAGACCTGATAATGTAAAATGTGACCAGATATCATGTATATTGAAGACTCCTGTGTTGCAGTCCTTTCCTGTTCTCTTGCTGCTCCCTGCAGAACACAACCTCCATCAGCAGGTCCTCTGCTGCTCTGTCTCTACTTGACCACAGATGACCTCATCATTTCTCCAACCCCAGATGAACTACAGCAGCTGCCTAAATCTGGTGGCTGCCAACCTAAGGATGGTATTAGGGAGGTGTGGACGGTAGACACACAGCACAACACGTAACCATAATAAGTACAGACACATACACTACCATTCAAAAGTTTGGGGTCACTTAGAAATATCCTTATTTTGGAAAGAAAAGCAGTTTTTTTTTTTCAATGAAGATAATATTAAATCAATTTGACATACAGTCTAATATGGTAAATGAATTCTAGCTGGAAACGGCTGATTTTTAATGGAATATCTACATAGGTGTACAGAGGCCCATTTTCAGCAACCATCACTCCTGTATTCTAATGGTATGTTGTGTTAGCTAATGGTGTTTAATGGCTAATTGATAATTATAGAAAACCCTTGTGCAATTATGTTAGCACATGAATAAAAGTATGAGTTTTCATGGAAAACATGAAATTGCCTGGGTGTCCCCAAACTTGTGAACAGTAGTGTACAACCTCCAGTGTTAAAATCTCCTACATTCATCTCCATAAAAATTTACTCACAAGCTGAGCTCCACCTGCACATGTGACATCAAATGTGATCAGCTCCCCACATGGACCCTCTGCCTGCTTTCTCTCTGTGGAGGTCAGAGGTCAGACACATACCTCAAAGAGAAGTGAGGCTCGTATTGTAGCCACAGAATCCTTGATCATATTATTCATGATGATGTGGGCGCATGTATCCCACAGTTTGCTGCGTTTGTTTATACATATCTTGATGACAGAGTGTGCTCCATGGCTAGGTAGGTGTTTTCATGTGAAGTGAAAGATCGGAGTAGGAAAGGACCAAGAAATGAGCTCACACACAATGCAAAATGCATGCATAAAAATGATAAACAAATGAATGTAAATGTATATTTCCTCCTTAAAAATTTATGTTTCCCCTGCAGACTTGTAAATTATTTATTTTTAAAAAAATCTCAGTGACACTGCTTGCCTTTAGCTGGTTGGTTGTTCTGCAATTCAGCTATTCAGACGGTGCACAGAGTCAGTGGTGTTCAGTTTATAAATACCAGTAATCTTTATTTCTACTTTTCAATCAGCTAGCAGAACATTTTAATTTACTCTAGCAAGGCTGATAAGGTCCTGTGCTCATTGCAGCATGTCCACCCACTGATTTAATACATATAATTTAACCGTAGATATGCCAGTAATTGATTTTGGATGCACAGAAAATATCAATTTTAGAGCATACATAAAATTGTAACATTTGTTTCATTGGAATTATTTAATATCATTAACAAAAGTTATTTAGGAAGTTTATGGACAGTTATCACTGTACAGTAAACACATTTGAGTATGATCATTGTGGACCTCAGAATTAAATACTAATATTTATATGGGAATCGAACATCTTCATTGTTGGATCGATTCTTAAGGCAGTTTTAAAGAGAATTCCGTACTTCAAGGGATTTTAGATAATGTATATTTAGTAATGACTGAAGAATGTTGAAAATTCTGTATTTATCATCTGTTATCTTCCTTTCCTTGAGGTACAGTAACAGGAGAGCTGCATTGTCAGGGATTCAGCTAGAGGGTTGACCAGGGGTGGCACAGACCCAGCTGGAATGTTATGGCTCCAGGGTTGTGCCATAAATAAGACAACTGAGAAGCCGGAGGAGCCTATGTCTCTGTTGAAGCCAGCAACTGATTTAGCTACTGACCATCTGTGGAAACTGAGAGGCCGCCAGGATATCATTCTATGCCCCATCCCAATCTCCACCCTAAGGCTGAAGCACTAAACCCTCACAGACTTAACTGCCGTACTAAATGCTGAAGTGTGTTTGTCTGTGAGGGCTCAAAATGGTGTCAAAAGAAGGCAAGAGACACACTGTTGTGACTACACATGTTGCCTGGAAACAATGAGTCATCATTACAAAAAGAAATGAATTTGGACTTCCGTTTCATTTACACTTTGGTCAGGTGGTCACTCCCTATCTGTGACATTACAGTGTGTCTACATTTTAGCAAACCACCAAAACTCAGAAAATCAGTGAATATATGTAGGTCCCAAGCAGATGTTTTGGCAATGCTAACAACTCTGTGCAATAAATAACAAATGTACCAGCCAACAACCAACATCTTCTTTTCTGCACCAGTCATGTTTGGTTTGTGTATATTTGTGACAGAGAAGACTACCTATAGTGTCACCTCTACACCACTTTCTTAGGAAACTCTGCAGGTAACACTAGTGATATGTATTGGCGATAGTCACTTGGTCTGTAAGAAAACTGATAGATTGTTCAGTACTTTCACTTAAATGTATTTGATCCAAACTGCAATAACAAACCTAACAATAACACAAAGTTCAGTTGCAATCATGCTCTCTCCCAGGCTCATAAGCAGGCTATGATACCTTGATAATAGAGGCCTTTCACCCTCCGTCACTCTCCCTGAAGGCATCTGTGCAGGTCTTCCAAGGCATGATAGTCTGCAGCCACCCCTAGTGGAGGGTGTGGTAAGTACATATCGGTGGTTGAACTTGCAAGACAGGTCTTGCAATCTCAAAACACCCACAGCCCTGTGTCCCCAACCACTTCTTCCTTTCTTCATATTTTAAATTATTTATGTTGGTAATTATTAATTTGTGTTTGTTTTTCATTGTTTTGTGAACAATAAAATTATTACTGGTGTACATTGGCAAATAGGCTGAAGTGGTTATATTCAATTTAAGTTAGTTCAATTCAAATTAAACCTTTATTGTGGCTTGTCTTCAACACATCGTAAATGATTATCAATAATTAGCAGTTTTAACTGAAATGAAATATTTTATTATGATATATTTTCAGTTTCCCTACTTTGTCTATGGAGCTGACTTCATCAGTCGCTGGCATGCCTTGGCTAGCTATAATTTAATACTTTCTTAAAGAAAACGTGGATCCTTTTGAAGAACAAGAAGTTTATATTTTTATGTAACTTCATAGACAGTGCAGCAAAGAGAAAACAAAACTGCACCCTTTGTCTTTAAAACAGCACCAGTTCTCTTCAATACTTGCACAGTTTTTCATGGTACTTGGCAAGTCCGTTGTTTCAGCCACCTTTTCTGTGGATTCAGGCTGTCTCAGTGTCTTCTACAATGTGTTCCCTCCTTTATTTGTTTAATTCCCACTACCCCAGGGCCCATTCACTTACGTGTCATCTGGAAGAACAAGGTTGCCTGAATAACTGCATTAGTCATCCCTGATAATAGGTTACCCAAAATAGCTACAGAAACAAAGGAATTTAATTGCAGCAACTGGGCAGCAACAAACAATGCTGTGGTGGTACAGCCAGGTTAAGAGCAACAGACCAAATTTTATTCTCTCTCTCTCTCTCTCTCTCTCTCTCTATATATATATATATATATATATATATATATATATATATATATATATATATATACAGTGGATACGGAAAGTATTCAGACCCCTTTAAATTTTCCACTCTTTGTTTCATTGCAGCCATTTGCTAAAATCAAAAAAGTTCATTTTATTTCTCATTAATGTACACTCAGCACCCTATCTTGACAGAAAATAACAGAAATGTAGAAATTTTTGCAAATTTATTAAAAAAGAAAATCTGAAATATCACACGGTCATAAGTATTCAGACCCTTTACTGTGACACTCATATTTAACTCACCTGCGGTCCATTTCTTCTGATCCTCCTTGAGATGGTTCTACTTCTTCATTGGAGTCCAGCTGTGTTTAATTAAACTGATTGGACTTGATTAGGAAAGGCACACACCTGTCTATATAAGACCTTACAGCTCACAGTGCATGTCAGAGCAAATGAGAATCATGAGGTGGAAGGAACTGCCCAAGGAGCTCAGAGACAGAATTGTGGCAAGGCACAGATCTGGCCAAGGTTACAAAAGAATTTCTGCAGCACTCAAGGTTCCTAAGAGTACAGTGGCCTCCATAATCCTTAAATGGAAGAAGTTTGGGACGACCAGAACTCTTCCTAGACCTGGCCGTCCAGCCAAACTGAGCAATCGTGGGAGAAGAGCCTTGGTGAGAGAGGTAAAGAAGAACCCAAAGATCACCGTGGCTGAGCTCCAGAGATGCAGCAGGGAGATGGGAGAAAGTTCCACAAAGTCAACTATCACTGCAGCCCTCCACCAGTCGGGCCTTTATGGCAGAGTGGCCCGACGGAAGCCTCTCCTCAGTGCAAGACATATGAAAGCCTGCATAGAGTTTGCCAAAAAACACATGAAGGACTCCCAGACTATGAGAAATAAGATTCTCTGGTCTGATGAGACCAAGATTGAACTTTTTGGCGTTAATTCTAAGCGGTATGTGTGGAGAAAACCAGGCACTGCTCATCACCTGCCCAATACCATCCCAACAGTGAAACATGGTGGTGGCAGCATCATGCTATGGGGGTGTTTTTCAGCTGCAGGGACAGGACGACTGGTTGCAATTGAAGGAAAGATGAATGCGGTCAAGTACAGAGATATCCTGGAAGAAAACCTCTTCCAGAGTGCTCTGGACCTCAGACTGGGCCGAAGGTTCACCTTCCAACAAGACAATGACCCTAAGCACACAGCTAAAATAACAAAGGAGTGGCTTCGGAACAACTCTGTGACCATTCTTGACTGGCCCAGCCAGAGCCCTGACCTAAACCCAATTGAGCATCTCTGGAGAGATCTGAAAATGGCTGTCCACCAACGTTCACCATCCAACCTGACAGAACTGGAGAGGATCTGCAAGGAAGAATGGCAGAGGATCCCCAAATCCAGGTATGAAAAACTTGTTGCATCATCCCCAAGAAGACTCATGGCTGTACTAGCTCAAAAGGGTGCTTCTACTCAATACTGAGCAAAGGCTCTGAATACTTATGACCGTGTGATATTTCAGTTTTTCTTTTTTAATAAATATGCAAAAATTTCTATATTTCTGTTTTTTTCTGTCAAGATAGGGTGCTGAGTGTACATTAATGAGAAATAAAATGAACTTTTTTGATTTTAGCAAATGGCTGCAATGAAACAAAGAGTGAAAAATTTAAAGGGGTCTGAATACTTTCCGTACCCACTGTATATATATATATATATATATATATATATATATATATATATATATATATATATATATATATATATATATATATATGTATATATGTATATATATTAGAGAAACAGTATGCAAACATAATATATATTAGCTTTTTTTATTTAAACAGTCAGGTGAAGGATTTACAGCTGTTCTCTGTGTAAATGGCAGCGGATGTAACAGGTCTCGGAGCAGGTGAAGTTCAATAAACTCAGGTAAACACAGCATCATTCTTTCATTAGATGAGTTGCTCTGACATATTTGATATTTCATATCAGAATCAGAGATATGTTAGTTGCCTTTTCAGGACATTGTATTACATGATTTAACATGAAGAACTGTAAATAAAATTACATTATATTACATGAACAGAACACATGCCCACTCATACCGGCATGCAGTAAAAAAAAAAATAAAGTAGTTTCTTATAGAGTTCCTGTGCTCAGGGCTTTTAATAGTTATCACTCTAATGTATTCTTTTCATTGAGGTCTTGTATTATATCTTTCCTCTTCAGATGTTGGCTTTGTGTTCTCCAGTTGTATGCATATATTGTGCACATATGTGTTCCATATTCTTATTCCTGCTGAATCAGATTATTTTCTCTGCTGTTTCAGCCAATTTGTCCAGCCTCTCTGCTTTGATAAATACTTGTTTATTTTAAAATCCTTAGCCACTACATTAGCACCCTTAATAGATGCTATCTGGTATTGCAAGTGTGGGGTTTAATAAAGCAGCTAAGACAGCATGCCTGTGATGGACTTCAGACACGCAGCCTGTATATAACAATAGGGAGGACTTTTTACTAGGTAGCTGCTGGCTTCCATTTTCACAGGTGACTTCTTTGTGAAAGTCTTTGGTCCTCCTCATCTCCACAGTATGTCTAGGTGCTATGAGAGATTTATTCAGAAGGAGAACTGACTGTCCTGTGTACCACCAGCTTTTTACTTGCTCTTACATACTGTAACCAAGGTCACAGGACTTAGCCTGTTCTGTCTACATGAGCTCTGTGGATTTCAATCTGTTCCTGCAGGTTGCCTGTATGGGCTGTGAGGGATGCTGCTGGGATCCATTTGGTCCCTCTACAGTTAGAGTGACAGCTGAGTCTGCACTCCTGCATACTCAAAGTGGGCATATGTATTTTGGCCATGCAAAAAGTGGCTGTTTGGTCCATCACTTCAGTCAAGATTAAAATATCTGGAGAACTACTGGTTGGATTGCTGTGAATTTTGAAAACACATTCCCAGATGATGAATCTGACTTTGCTGATTCTCTGACTATTTGTCCTTTGTGGTTTTGAGTGAAATGTATTAAAATATCATGGCTGATATGATTTTGATTTGTGTAAGACAAAATTTCTGCCAAAGTAAAGTCCGTGTCTAATAAATGTGCATTCTGTGTTTGACACAACACAAAAACGTATTAATTGTCAGTCAAATTTGAATGATTAAACAATTGGTCAGTATAAAATATTAAAACGCAAAAATAGGCAGTATTGTCATCTTTCAAACACTGCAGATGTGTCTGTTGAAGGTGCTGAAACCACACCAGATCATGAGAAAGCTGCAGTCTCTCTCAAGCAGCTGTACTGGACTTGTACAGCCGTATTGGTTCATTTGCTCTCATACTAGCAACAAGCTGCACCAGGGTCTGCTTAACAGTGGTCTCTGTTCAGTTGTTTGGTCCACGCCACAGTTCAGTTGACAGCCCAAATTAACTGCACTATGTACAGGTGGGTAGCAGGTGCTAACATTAACTTTACATTCTGCCTAGAAGATGTGCTGTCTCTTGGTCTATTTCTGCCATTAGCCACACAATCCCAATATCCATGTAATTCCTTGTCACAGCTTTGTTGATGAGCATAACAGGTTATCCATGTAGTAGCAGTGTCTTTTCCACAGGATTTCATTCTGCTACACAATCTAAAGTCATATTAAGGGGTTGCACCTCCTACAGAATTTAGCAGACTAACAGTGGACTAAATTATCTATTATAATTGTCCCAAAAGGACAGTAACTTAGAGCTACTGGTGGGAACACTCTGCCAATGGTGCACCAGACATCAGTGGAAGAGGAGAATGATAATTAGCGATAATCCATTATTATTATTATTATCATGAAATTCTCTGCTTGTTGTTATTAGTGGACATTCAGACAAAAACTGCTGTGCTTTGAGACAACATGCAGGGCTGCACTGACAGGGTATATTGTTTGGAGGCACTGGTGAGATATTAATCCAAGAAGTCCAGATTGAGTAACAGATCTGTGAACTTAACGGCTTATCAAATGGCAAAACACTACACAATGGCTGATTAGCAAAGCGTCTTGAGACAATTTGAACTGTAATTGGCGCTATATGAATAAAGTTGAATTGAAATTAATTGAATTGAATTGAAACGAACTGAGGGCTGCACATTGGTGTAGTGGTTAGAACTTTGGCCTTGCAGCGAGAAGATCCCTGGTTCACGTCCCGGCTTTCCCGGGATCTTTCTGCATGGAGTTTGCATGTTCTCCCTGTGCATGCGTGGGTTCTCTCCGGGTACTCCGGCTTCCTCCCACAGTCCAAAAATATGCTGAGGTTAATTGATTATTCTAAATTGCCCGTAGGTGTGAATGTGTGAGTGATTGTTTGTCTTTGTATGTGGCCCTGCGACAGACTGGTGACCTGTCTAGGGTGTCCCCTGCCTTCGCCCGAGTCAGCTGGGATAGACTCCAGCCCCCCCCGCGACCCTAGTGAGGATTAAGCGGTGTATAGATAATGGATGGATGAAATGAACTGAATTAGGAATGACGCAGGACTTTACAACTATACTGCAACAGGAAATTATCAGAGCAGCAACATATCCTTCACTGCAAGGATAAAACATAGACATACAGTGTTCACATTATACAGTAACCAACCAGGAATGTGTGCATGTATTCACATAATTGGCCACAGAAGCCATTTTCCTATTGATGTCGCTTTTCAAATGAATGGCAAGACTGCATTCTTTCGCTGAGGGCCAGTCTGTGTGGCCTGGTTGAATATCTGCTTGATAATACTGGTAATGTATGCCTGAGTTTAGGAGATGATGTGCACCTTTCTTTACTTACAAGCTTACAAGGATTCCAAGAATGTACCTTTAGTTTTTTGTTAAAGAGCTTTTGTTCAGCTTGCCCTTCAGTTTTTCCAACGTCTCCCATTTGTAGAGCATGTCCTTCAAAGGATGAACTGGGACGCAGCGACTGTTCTGATTACTGTGAGATTTTAAATGATGTCAGGTAAAAGGAGGCCATCAGCTTGAGAGACTAATAAATCACAACAAGGACAACAAAATTGTTAGAAGTGGTATCCTGTATAGTGAAACACTGGATGTGACAGTGCTGCAGAAATGCAAAACAGCAATAAAACACGGTTTATACATTTACGCAATAAAAGCTAGACGCAATGTTATCTCTGATGGAGTGATAGTGGCATAGCTTTGGTTTTATGTCATTCTAATGTTTCAAACTCTATACGCACGGCAAACCTGGTATTTAGAAAAAGGCCTACTGCAGGAAAGAAAAGATAGAAAGTGTATATAAAGAGAAAGAGAGAGAGTAGTGTTGCGTGTGTCATCTCCATTAGCTGTTCTGCTCTGACAGCCAACCAGGATCACTGTGTCCGTAAAAGCTCACAGGTGATGCAGCCGATTTTATACCTAAAAAGGTTTTCAATATTTCATTGATGGCAACGCACACATTACCTGTGGACTCACCATATTTATTTTACATGCCCATTTTAAGCAACTATGCTTTATAAAGTGGAAGTTGTCATCTGTGAAATGGGTGAGGCAGAGTGCTTTCTGCAAACAGGAACTCATACGGGCCCCTGGTATATTCAGTCACCATGACAAATTAATGAGGACCCAAGAAGGTATATTTTAACTGGGACTTTCAGCCCAAATGCTGAGAAAATTAAGATGTATCCTGATTTAGATTTACTCTTACTGTCACACCTGTCAGGCAGCCGCTTCAGGAAAAGTATTGTGATTTTAAGGCTCTACAGAGACTTGAGCTGCCCACCAAAACACAGAAACACTTCTCATATTCTCTCTATTTCAATACATGCAGTAATTACATGATGCTCTTCCAATCATTTATCTAGCCAATACTGTATTGCTGTACTGCTTGTAGGGCAGAACTCACACAATTTATTCAGTTTGTTCAGTTAGTTTCAAAACATCCACAACAATCATGTGCTGCTAACTTTTGGAGAGCTCAGAGACGAGCTCAGCATCCCAGCCCTCCTCACACCCCGCAGTGTGGCTCATAATAATACAGCGGTTTGATCCTGCAGAGAAAAGAGGCACATGCATCTGAATGAGGCTCTAATTAAGAAATTCAGTCATGTGTGAACCTGGGCAAGCATGTAGCATTCAGATGAAGTCACCATCGCTACCACCGTTACCTGGCCGCCCCTCATCAATCAGATAAAGCTTTGTTGCTGAAAGAACAAGACTGTTGCAGTGAAGAGGCAGAGTGCACAACTCACAAATACTACAGCTAAGGAGGAAATTAGAAACTGAAATAGACTATAGGCTTCACTGCAGCAGCTTGTGGGCTCTTTAAGTACAGCCCAAACTGTTTTTTCCTATAGTGATCGCAACAACTGCCCCTCTAGAACCTCTTCCAGGGGTGAAAAAGTTCCTACTCCAGTGTAGGTACCTCTGAGCAACCCTGAGAAACTGTTGGGTCTAACACTGTTAAACTCAGAGAAAACATATGCTGAGTGGCTAAACTGGCAGAGACTCTCAATTGACAGTTTTTTCTTCCATCTCTACACCCTCATCAAGACACAGACATCAACAATGTAAATTTTCACATATAGACTAACGGAACAAACAGCCATCGTCAATTTTTCTACTTGCTTATAAAACTGGAGATACATCTAGTGAGTATTATTTGTTGCTTTGGTGCACTTGCCATAAAAGGCCTTTTGAAACTGATGGATTCTATGCCATAATGGAAACAAAAGGACTGAAAGGGTCAGTTATTGGGGTGTTGCTGTAAATGCTGATGCCACCTTGTGCCTTTGTCAAGTTCATGATGTGGAAAACTGCCCTATCAATCTACGGCCATGCTAGCAGCACTGTGAATTACTTTAGCTAGTCAGTAGTGATGGGGATGCCATCAATTCTACTGTTATTTGCCACATTACAACACTGATCTGGTTGCATAAAAAACATTACAAATAAGTCACCAATTTTACATATCAAAATCTGTCTTTAGGTCTTGAGGTATAGGTGAAAAAAGTTGTGGCTGCAAAAAAAGTGATATCCTACAAGGCAAGTTGACTGGTGCTACAGACTACAAATCTGTAGAGAATTTAGAAAGAAGTAGATTCACCTAATCTCTGTAGTCTGCTCTCATCTCCGAGCTTACCTGCTGAAGGCCAGATTAGCAGCTGCTATCAGTTCATACCAGTATTTCCCATCTTAAGGCCATTTTGTTTGGCTGGAACTTGTGGATTGTTTAGGGCAGATCTGGTACTTTGGCACGTTCTGGCTGAAGGAAGAAGAATATTCAGGGCACTTTTTGAGAGAGAACGAAAGCACTTCCTCCAGGGGTAGGCCATGAAAAACTGCTGAAAACATAGAGGGGACAAGAAGCATGACTTTTTTGCCCTTCGATATCCTTGTCAAGTTGCGGTCCTCTCCTCTCTAGCAGCAACATTGTTCTATTGTCTACATGCTCTCAGAACTGGATTTATGTCCAGTATTTGTAAGGTCGGAGGTGGCATCACAGTCAAAGTTGGTGAATCTTGTAACACAATAGAAACATAAAGGCTAAAAAAAATTATTACAGTGAACGTTCATGCCAGCTTGTAGCTGCCTCAAGTTTGTGTGGTGGAAGGCTCCTTATATTCTCTGTGGTAAAGTTGCATTGTGGTTTACTAACAAAGACCATCCAATTAGACATGCAAAATGAGTTTACTGGAATGGCAGGTAAGGCAAGGGGTGAGTGCAGGGTTAGAGACAGACAGAGGTGTAGTTCTATTCGATTGAACATTGGAATGCCAAGTTGTGGCCCATTTCAAAGGTTATGTAACTACTTTTCCTACAGTGACAAGTTTACATCCATTACTCAACTATACCTGACATGAAACGTTACATGAGTTGTTTCATCATGTTGACAATACTATCAGCCAAACATGTAGCTAAATAGTATTAAAGGATAGCATGGATATAGCAGGCTGTAATTAGTGTATAGCAATACAGGTGAACAAACACAAGTAGTGCGTACTCTGAACAATTTAATTTGCTTATCTGTGCCAAGCAAATAAAGCATCATTAGAAACATTCATCCTGAGGAAAAGTTGCTGTACAGACAGAGGTCAAGCTTATCTAACAGGCCAGTCTATGACCGTGGCATTAAGCAAGCTTTCATTTCCTGCAGACACTGTGTATGCAACACAGGATGTCCAAGTTCAATAGGCTGGCTTTGTCATGTTTGTTTGTAAATGCATCACAAATAAAGAAACTCTCAGGAGAGTGAATGATGAATTAACAAATTCTTCTGCCTTTTAATCTTTCCCAGTTAAGGTTAGCTAGGTAGAAAAGATCATTCAATTCACTGTTGCGCTAAAATGTTTTAGTGGATATGCTTTCTTGTGTGTTACTCAATGCATGAATTTACATTGTATATGAATCAATACACCTTAAATTTCAATACAACTTTGACCATTCCATTTGTTTCTATTGGCTCTCTTGCATGATATACACCTTATTGATAGTTTAATCTTCAAGCTCTTTAGAAATGTATATACATTCAGGTTCACAAATATTGACACAATTTTCTGCATTTCTATTCTGTACACCACCAAACATTTCTTTGAAATGAAACAAGATGTGCTTTAAGTGCAGATTTTCAGCTTTAATTTGAGGGTGTTTACATCCAAATCAGGTGAACAGTCTAGGAATTACAATATATTTTATATGTGCCCTCCACCTTTTAAAGGAACCAAAAGTAATTTGACAACTGGCTGACGTTCCATGGCAAAGTGTGTGTTATGTCCTCATTATTACATTTAGAAGAAGCAGATGAAAAGTGTTGTCAATCATAATTAGGTGTGGCCAGATCAACTGTTTGGTACATTCTTAAAAAGAAAGAATGCACTGGTGAGCTCAGCAGCGCCAAAAGACCCAGAAGACCATGGAAAACAAATGTGGTAGATGACAGAAGAATCCTTTTTCCTGACCATGAAAATCCCTTCACAACAGCTGGCCAGATCAAGAACACTCTCCAGGAGGTAGACATAACTGTGTCAAAGTCAACAAAAAGACTTCACAAGACTGAATACAGAGGGTTCACCACAAGGTGTAAACTGTTGGTGAGCTTCAAAAACAGGAAGGCCAGAGTTTGCCATAAAGCATCTAAATGAGGCTTTGAGGTTCTGGAACATGGACAGATGAGACAAAGATCAACTTGTACCAGAATGATGGGAAGAGAAGAGTCTGAAGAAGGGAATAATCCAAAGCAGATCATTTCATCAGTGAAGCATGGTGGTGGTAGTATCATGATGTGGGCATGTATGGCTGCCAATGGAACTGATTCTCTTATATTTATTGATGATGTGACTGCTGACAGAACACTCTTTCAAGTCATTATAACTGTATTAAATTCCATGGCACTTCACACAACAGTGGCTGTTCCAAAGTCATCTTCAGAAGACTTTTCACTGAAAACTGAAAATATCAACCTCATGGTGGTGCTAGAGAGAAAGTCAGTCACTAAAGCGATTAGGTTTTATCCTCTGTCGTGACAGGTTTGATGCAAGATGAAAAATGTGTTATTTACACAGGCAATGGACATTATCTGCTAAGTAAAGTTATGCATTTTCCAGATTAGAATGGAAGATAAAACCTTGCCTGAAACAGTTTAAAGAGACCAAACATCTGCCACTCGATTGTGACTGGATGAGATTCATATTAACAAAGACTTAAGTTACGTGGTAAATTCCAAACTTCATATCAGTGAATAGGTTCAATCATTTGCCCAAGGATACTTAAATTAAAAGATTGAATGTTTGACCTTCTTTAAACAAGAAAATTGACTACCATTTTCTGCAGAGAAATACTTAAGTCTGTACATTTCAAACAGCCTCTTCAAACTGCATGTCTTCCTCATTACCTGTACAAAATCATATGCTATATAAATAGCTGATTTATGGCCATATTTACATACTGACCACTGATCTGAAAACGCCCTAATTGTTGACATAGTGTATGCATCATCATCATTTTAAAATATTGGTTACGGATATGTGTGCAATGTCTGATGTATTACATACTGTACAGTTGCATAGTACCTATACATCCTCATTCTATGATTTTTCTACATTTTCACCATATCTACATTTTAAAACAATACTGTAGACATAACTACGAAATAACACATGGTGTTAGGACAACTGGTAAAAATAATGGAGGCTAAGAAAAATATGGTTTAAATTTTAGATTATCAGAGTCACATGCTTTTGCTTCAATAACAGCTTTGTGCATTTGTCATTCTCTCGATAGGCCTTATGTGGTCGTCACCTGGAGCTTTTCCAACTGTTTTATGGGAAATCCTACATATGCTGAACATTTGTTGGCTGCTTTGCCTTTACTGTGCGATTCATCTATTCCAAACATCTAAGTCGGGTTGAAGATGGGTGATTGATGTAGCACTCCATCACTCTACTTTCTGGTTAAACAGCCCTTACAGAGCCTGAAGCGGTGTTTTGAGTCGCTGTCTGGTTGAAAAGCAAATGAAGGTCCCACTAAGTTAAGACCAGATGAGATGGTTGCCAATGCCAAATATTGTGGCATCCATACTTTTTTAGTTGGATCCTCACCTACAGATATCACCCTTTCAACTCTCTATATCTCAGTGTCTCGCAAAGAAACAATTAATGAAACTGGAAATCTCAGATTTGGACTTATCAGACCAAAGTCCATATTTCCACTGGTCTTGTGTTTAAAGTAGTTCTCTTTTCTTGTTTTTCTCACACAGAAGCAGTTTCTTTGCAGCAAGAAGGCCTGATTCACACAGTTTACTAAGAACACTTGATGTTCAAACGTTTCTGCTTCTTGAACTCTGGGAAGCATTGATCAGAGGTGCTGTTAATTGTTGACTTCTGAGGCTGGTAACTCTGATGAACTGATCCTCTGCAACAGAGGGAACTCGGTCTTTATTTCCTGGGGCAGTTTCATCACAGTTTTTGAAATGTACTTAAAGTGAGGTCGCAAAAAACGTTCAACAAAGTTCTTGAATTTTTCTGTGTTGACTGACCTTAATGTCTTACAGTAATGATGGACTGTTGTTTCTTTTTACATAGTTTCTTACCATAATATGAACTGCTGCAGTAGCTGAACAAGGCTCTGTGGTGGGTAACAGCAGAACTAAAGGTCTCAAACACATTTAGAAGAAATTTCACCAGGACAACACTAACCTCCTGAAGCTCATTAACACAAGTCACATGCCAATAACAGTTGCTACTTGGGAAAATATATAACATAAAACTTGTTTTGCTTTGTTTGTATCCTTTTTTAATTTTGTGTTATGTAATAGTTTTGATGTTTTCAGTTTGGTTTCACCTTGCAGATTTTTTTTTTTTTTTTTTTTTTTTTTAAAGAAGCTCTGATTGTGTCCAAACTTCAGTACAGTATGACTGGCAAATTACAAAAAACATGAACAGCATATCACATTTTGTAATATTTTTATGTGGCTCCTATATAAGCCAGATAGAATTTGAGATTTCTTAATTGTGTCATATATATTCCTCACTTTTCTTTTATTTGTTTAAAAATCATTTAATTAATTGTGAACCCCCAAAATTTAAGTATGAATTTGAGCTTGTGAAGAGCTTAAAGGTTTAACACTGCCTATATGTACTATTCCTGTGTGAAATTGTAACAAGCCAATCTCCTGACAGGGATTATTGTTTCATCTAATCTCATGGGTAAGGAGCTCCAAGCTGATCCACTAAGCTTTTTTTTCCCCTATTATATTTTAAGCTTTTTAGTAGGTGTTTGATCCATTGCTCTTCTGGCCTTTGGTGACCCGGTCATCATGGAGGGCGCCAGTGTTTTTAGCAACTGACGGCAGTGGCAGCCGTCTGGCTTAGCACAGCTTCTCTCTGTTTGGCGGTTTTATGAGGCAGAAAATGTCTCCACAATGCAACTGCTTTATGATGCATTTCAAGCTTGGCAGTGATAGGGGGGACATTGTATTAGGTACTTGTAAAATCGATGTGCCAAGCCAGACTGGAGCCAGAGCTGATGTTTGGCTGCTCTCTTTGGCCTTCTGAGATCGATACAATAGGAGATCTTTCATTTAGCAATGTTTTGGTCATCTAATGTGCCTTAAAGCACAATGAGCAGTCACACGATGTCCACATGTGAGCATTACCTTGAAGGAAAGTTCTGGTTTATTTTTACTCTGCAGGTTTGTGGCTGTTGTGTATCAGAATGAGTAGTACAAGACCCCCGCAACAGTCCAAAAAGAAATTATTTTTACATGAATGATTAAAATAGTTTATTTTTTGAGTCTTGCAGAAAGTGAACACAGAAATGTTCCACCTGAGAGTGCCTTAGCAGTCGAGTGTTTATAACACATGCTATACAACTGCAGAGTCCCAGAGGCCTGTACCTGTACAAAGTAGGTTTTGGAGTCACTGAGGTAACTGAAGCTTTAACCCTGGGTTTACAGGGTTCACTCATACCAAGATACATTATCATGGGATCTTATGCTGCACATCTAACCTGCTTCAGAGCAGGTTATGTTTCAGATAACAGATCAATGTGCGTAGAAGCACTGTCTATGGACCAATCGATTCTGGTGGAAAATGGCATCACCAGTCCTAGAACAAGCTGCAGGCCTCAGTGTGTGGATAGTCAGAGTGTCTCTGAGGAGGGTGAGAGTTTATAGAGACCATCAAAACCCTTTTCTCTCTCTCAGACACAGAATAAATATGAGAGATACAGATTCTCAGTGGAGATAACTCCAGTCTACCTTTTTTTATGTTTTTATGTTTGTGTTGTTGACTGCACAAAATTATAAAGCCATTGTATTTTACTCTAGGCCTCCGTATTGTATTATAATCTTAACCAGACTTTGATTAAAGTGCTAAGACCTTGTACTTTTTGATTTTATAAGATTTTCAGTGAGCCAACTTACAAGTCTGAACGATGTTTTTTTTTCAGATTTGTTCTTTACTTGCTCCCAAAACCACTGAACACCATCAGGGTTTCAGCTGAAAGTAAAAAGCTAAAATAAGAAACCTGCATCTAAGCAACTAATTAGTGAAATCTACTCATGTCTTAATGATGGGGCAGGGATATTGATAAGCCTATTAACTTACTTATTCACACAGCAGTGTTTTGCCCCTGCCTTCCAAAACTGTGTTGCTTTTAGCCTGTATGAATTTTTGAAAATCCTCATATTGGTTTAGGATTATATGTTTCTCTCGACGTAACAAAAATGTAGCTCTAGAGTTGTTCATGTTTATGATTGATCTTCAGTGCAAGCTAGGCCCCTTTTCCTGTGAGCGTGCTCATATAGCTAGATACAGGTCTTTTGTTTGATTCCAGTGTTGCAAACCCTATTTCCTTTTCAATCAACGTTCCTTTTCTGATTTTTCACTGTTATCTATTAAAGGCAAAAATGCCAAACATAAGCAAAGTTAAAAGAGAGCAGTACTCCGCCAAGGCTGTTCATTCCCCCATATGGCATTGTCAGAATTGCAGCAGATTTTTGTAGAAATACAGTATTTTTTTATTAATTACTGATGATCAGAAATATTTGCAACATAAAATGTGGCCATTTTATAAAATGTACCCACAAACAAAATGACCTTGCACTGAGGACAGGCGTACATTATGCATGCGTACGTTATGTACGGACATCGACTCATGTGACCTAAATATGTAGCAGGCGGTGGGAATTGATGGGACTCGGAAACACCCCCACAATTTAATCAATTGTTCTTTGTATCATTTCCAATGGACAAGTGCTGATAAGTCTACAGTGGTCGATTTGTTGTAGGATCGCAATTATTTGATCGTCAGCAGGCAGCTGACGTAGCATTCACTTGAAGTCATAGTTACAGTGACGCCATGCCGCTGTCTCGCAATGATACAGAAATCTTTAGCAAATCCATGGATACAGACTGTAAGCTGCATCACTGCCAAAATCTAATGACGTGGTCCTTGTGTTATTTCTGACCTTCCCTGAAAATTCCATCCAAATCCGTTACTCCGTTTTTGAGTAATGTTGTGCACAGACAAACACATGTCGATTGTCACATAACTCCACTGCGTTCCTTGGTGGAGTAAAAAATTAAAAATTTACAAAGTATATATGGCTTGGAACAGCCATTTTGCTGACTGTACTGGAGTGGAGCTGGAGAATGCGAAGTTATCCTGACCCACAAATAGATACATTAATGGGAAATACTCTAGATTGAAAT
Source organism: Amphiprion ocellaris (assembly GCF_022539595.1). Taxonomy (NCBI): domain Eukaryota; kingdom Metazoa; phylum Chordata; class Actinopteri; family Pomacentridae; genus Amphiprion; species Amphiprion ocellaris. The sequence goes on along the minus strand of NC_072766.1, from coordinate 24,367,668 downwards.
AAACAAGAATTATCCTCTAGTGATGTCGACAACATCTGCTGTAGGCCAGGATAACCGAGGATGTACATACATACACACAGGTCACAGATGAACATTTTCTGACAGGTAGAACACAAAGTAGTGCCATGACAACCTGAGCGGTCAATTTAGTGACTGATTATTGTATTTCCAAGCTGATCGATTGTTAATTTGCTCATTCGTGCATTCAGTGACAGACAGCCATAGAGACAGATTTATGCAGATATAAATACACTTGCTGATGATGCTTTGGTTAATTGACTGACACTGACTGACTGATTGAGATTTGCATGCAGATCTCTGTGCAGCACTGAAATATGCCTCTAACTGTAATGAGTGCACATTAGCGTAATCAGAGTGTCGGCGATGCGTGCTTGTGTGTTTTATATGTTTGGAATGGAAATGCATGTGAACAGACAGAGAGAGTTTCCACTGGATGCTTTGCTGAACAGAGAGGTCTGAAGTGGAGGGTGAGAGTCTGAGGCTAAGCTGTAATTGAATACCAACAGGACTGGTGTTCTGCTCAGACCTCTGAAGGAGGATCTGACCTTGAAACGCTACCGCTGATAGACAGGCTACACAAAGACCCGGCTGGCTAATTAGATTAAAAAACATGGATCCCAAGGGATGGAGATGTGACAAGCACATTGATTCACTACATCTCCCCAATTTCCATCTCTCTCCCGCTCTCTCCCTCCTTCTCACCCCCCCTCACCCTCTCACCACATGCCTCATTTTATCCATCTCCATGTACTGAATGCCTCAGCTCATTTTTCCCCCTGCTCTCTTCCTTCGTTGCTCCCTTTTTTCTTTCCTTTTCTCAAGATCCACAGTACATCTCCTCAGCTTACAGTAATGAGGAATTAATGTGAATTATGACATCTTCAATAAGTGAAACTGACAAATGATTTGAAAAGTAGTGATATAAAAGTGTCATTTGTCCAGGACATAATGTCATCGCCTTGTCTTTGAAATATGATTGGTCTTACAAATGGTTTGCTGTTGTTGGGAAATCTCATTGTCACTAAAATACGTGTCCACCATGACCTCTGCAAAAGTCATGCCTGCTGTCTGTCCACAAGTTATAAGAGCAAGCAGTGTTAAAATGGCCATTACCTGATGCATTATAATATTGACAAGGCCATTTCTATAACTAAACGTGTTATGTTGTGGAATTGTGGCTTCAGAATTAAAGAAAACAAATGATATTACAGTCCCACATGTTACTAATGTATAATACTGCTTTTATCTTTTGCAGACCTCCCAGAGTTTTACATCTTACCTTGTTGCCATGACTCCAAGATTTGTCTCCACACAAAGACATAACTACTGGCTGTGTGTTTTCCAAAAGATATGAATTATTTTCTGATACAGCTAACCACTGCAGTTTTTTATAGTGTATATGACTCGAACAGATAATATAAAAGTGAACAGAATTTTCTGGGATTTTCAGATGTGGATGAAAACACACTTGGTACTGTAGTGAGTACTTTGCTGCAAGTATGTGCGTGTATGGTGCATGCATTATCTCCTCAAAATAAAATAGGCTGTGTCTAATGTCAGTTCTTCTTTAAAGTATAGTGCGCTGGATTAACTGTCTAGTGTTTATTTGAGTGTCCAGTTTCTGAATATGGAAATGATACACATTATATAAGAAAATATCCACATCTTCACATCTGCCCGTTGTATAAAAATGAAACCAAAATTTAGTGAAATGATGTTGCCATCTTACACTGCAACCATCATTTGCAAAGTATTTGCATTCATTTCGTAAGATGTTGTGCCTCTCCAAAATTTGCCCACTGTCCTTGTTAGCATAGTGGACAGTATCTCTGCCTGTTACATGAGAGATTGGGGTTCGATTCCCAGACGGGGAGAGTTGACATTTTAAGTCATTTCCACTCTAGTATAAACAAAGTAATATCTGTTTGTTTTATGGAATTCAGTTAGCTTTGCCACTATCATTTTGACTGTTTTGAACTGTCATTGGACACATTTCAAGGTAAAAATGGTCTACATGCTAGTCGTCATGGTGACTGCATACTGTGTACAACAGCAGAGGGTACAGGATGTTTTATGATTCATTCATGATATGTCTGCCAGCATAAAAAAACCCTTATTGTAGGCAGTGTTTTTTACTCTGCCAATGGCCGAGTTATGTGATGAGCACTGTATGTTTGTCTGTTTGTTTGTCTGTCAGCAACATTACTCAAAAACAGAACAACGAAGTTGCATGAAATGTTCAGGGAAGGTCAGAAATGACACAAGGACCACCTCATTAGATTTTGGCAGTGATGTATACGTCACTCTAACTATGACAACAAGTGAACGTTATGTCAGCTGCCTGCTGACAATCACATGATTGAGATCCTCCTTCAAATCCACCGCTGCAGACTTATCGGGACTTATCCATCAGAAATTATACAACAACTGAGCAGCTTTGGTGGACTGCTGTGCTCTCTGAGTGCTTCTCTTGTTTTTATATGCTGTAAGATATCATGAACAATAGAGGCAGTCAACGTCAATGGTGAGCATTTCTAATGAAGTGTGCTGATGACTGTCTTACAAGCACAAATTCAGATTTTGAAGGTTTCATAATGTAATAAGCCAATTCTGTCAACTTGCAGGGTGAGACTTTTTGTAATATAATTGTTCTTAAGACTCAGTGTCTGGGTCTAATATATGTGACTGAAACACTCAAATATTGCAAGTTGCCACTGTGCAGTGTTTAAGCAAAGTCATGGGTGAGCTGAAGCACTGGTGTAGAGCTACATCTAAACCATTTTAAACCATGTAGGGATTACTGCCATGGAGAAAAAAAAAATTTAAATGTGTAACTTTGATACACAGAGATGAGTTTTTAGGGGTTTAATCAACAATCTAAGAGGTACTTTAAGCTATTGAGTTGAATCAAGTGTTCCATCGCAGCAATACCTGTAACAAATGGAGTTGCTCTCCTTTCGAATGTTCTCAGTTTAAAGTTCCTCTTTTAACATTCTGAATTCACAGCTGCAACCACTGAGGCTGTTTTGTACCAGAGTCACTGCAAAAACAGAATCATATGAGACTGTTGCGTATGAGAGACTGAATTTAATAATAACTTTTATCACCATTCGAATTGCTTTAAGAAAAGGAATAACTGTGTAGGCTGCACAGTGGCTTGGTGGTTAGCATTTTTGCCTTGCAGCTAGAAGATCCCCAGTTCGTGGCCCGGCCTTCTCAGGATCTTATGGAGTTTGCATGTTCTCCCTGTACATGTGTGGGTTTTCTCCGGGTTCTCCGACTTCCTCCCACAGTTCAAAAACATGCTGAGGTTAATTGGTAACTCTAAATTTGTGCGTAGGTGTGAATGTGAGTGTGATTGTTTGTCTGTATATGTATCCCTGCAATAGTCAGGGTGTCCCCTGCCTTCACCTTAAGTGAGCTGGGATAGGCTCCAGCTCCCCGCGACCCTAATGAGGATTAAGTGGTGTATAGATAGTGGATGGATGGATAACTGCATAGTAATGTGTATGTCATCATGAGAATTTTCTATAAACTACAAGAATGAAGTGTCTGGTTTAGTGTTGGGCCTCCAGAAAACTTTTTAGTAAGGTAGATTCATTGTTGGGTCTTTTCATGGGATTTTATTGATGCTGTGAAAAATATAGAATGTCACCAGCATTTTACTTAAAAGTAGTTAGCATGAGGCACTCAAATATCACAGCTACTGCATGTCTTATATTGCAGAGACTGAAGTAACCGTCAGCACAGTGCTAGGTGGGAAGAGCTAAACTGCATCATCATTCCACTCCCTCCCTGCTCACTAATTAAGCCATCTCCTGTTAACAAGGCTTCAGGCCCTGCTTTCTTTTGAGGGATAGACTGCAAGGATTGCACGCAAGCGGCTGACAGTTAATCACTACGTTCTCACACTTCGATCACAGACCAAAGCAAAATGTCAAATGAGCAAACAGCATATGGTTACTTTTCAGATTATACGGAGAGGCTTTGATAAACATATAATGGATTATTTTGAAAATTTCATGACTAATACTAACAGTTTGTAAACGTCTTTTTGTTGGAAAAAGAGACTGAAAAAGAAGTATTGATCTTTTTTCACAGTATAATCCCGATAAAACGTGCATGTTCTATGATCGTATTTAACACAATGAGAGGACTGCAATTCTCTCACTGGCTTAGCACATACAGTAATGCTATCCATACACAAAGGAAAGAGCAGGAGACATTCATCTGCCTGATTAACAACTACAGTCATTGTCTTCTTTAATTACAACAAAGCCAACAGCTCCATTACTTCCCCTCCTATCTATCTTCCATCCCTGGGCTCTCTGAGGATTGCGATGTTGGAACAAAACAGTGCATGCTTTAGTCTCATCTGTAGGCCGACGAGAAGGTCTGCTCCTGCACCAGAATGTAATCAGCATTCAGGGGCAGACAAGGAATCGAGATATCCAACCAAAGCATGTATCCGTGGCTCCTGGTGGTAATTAGTGTTCCTCCTGCCAACTGGGCTTGGTTCTGTCCCGGAGCAGGCGCCACTCTCCTTGAAATTGATTCGCCCAGCGTCCGGTCAGCCACTCAACTAGCAGTCAGTCAGACGGTAAACCAATCAGTCAGACTGTCATGTTAGCTGCACAACCCATAAGTAAGTCAGCCAGGAGGGCGGCTGTATCTGTCCGTAAATAAACAGCTGCTAAACACTGAGTTCAAAAAGTTGTCCAGCTCAAAGTCAGTCAACCAGTTAGACAGTTTCCCCCTCATGCAGTCCATTTACAAGTTGGCGGGACAGTCAGTCAGTCAGACAGTGATTTATTGTAGATGAATCAGTCAGTGTCCTTGTTTTATGTTGTAGTGACTATTCTGAAGCTGAGGCACTAACACTGTGCAGCTGTAGGAAAGGGGTGATTGATGACATGATGAGCATAACAAATGATCTACTTCAATCAGCTCAGTTCTAAGGCAGCACAATGAGAGTTACGGCTCACCATTAATGACTGTAACATTTAACAACAGCTATAATATCACTCGGTAGTGTGGATGAAACCACATTAAGACTGATGGAGATGATTGTGGTAATTTTCTTTAGATTATCTCCCAGCAGGGCACAATTTGGACATTATGTTTAATCTAAATTGGGGCAGCTGTGCGGTAGAGGTTAGAGGAGCAGGCGTACGATTAGAGGGTCAAAGGTTTGAAGAAGGAATGCCAAATTGGGAAGCTTGGGAGAGAGAAGTCAATGAGGAGCGATTTCAATTTCTGCCATCAAAGCTATCTTGAGCAAGAGGTTTAAACCAGACAGTTAACCCTGAAGTGCTCCGGCTCCTTATTTAAAACACACATTTTACTCCATAAATAAAAATCAGCTCAATCCTGATTCACTAAAGGGTAGCAGACATTCTTCCTGAGCAATGCATTAAATCACAGCAGCCCTACAGAGCCAAACACTTACACAGCCAGGCCAAAAATAAATGCATGATGCTGAACTGTAAGTCACCATGGCTAAAAGCACCAATTGCTCTTATGTTACATTGTACTTCGGCTTCTCTAACTCATTTTAGATCCACTTAAATGCCAAGAGAAATAACAGCTTGCTGGGTACGATGACACATTTTATTAGCCCATATTATTTCATGTGCCCTATGCATGTGCTAGAATATTAATATACACATTTGGAAGGCAGGACTTGAAATATTGTGCACCTCACTATTGGAGTCTGTTACCAACCAGCCATTGAGCAAATGCAGAAAGATGTATATTGAGGAGAAAATTGGTGGATGGACGTGTATTGATCCTGCTTTCACAGCTTCATTAACCTGGAATTGATTGTGTTTATATGTGCTGCAGTATGGTCATATTCAGGATATGGCAAATCTGGTTATTCGTATCGCTGTAAATTGAATACATCCTCGTATTCTGGTTACTGATTATTGTGTGGTATTTGTGCAGGCACCTATGAAGTTTTCAATTTAATTAAACATTAATTTGAATGTATATATTTAAAATTAGGTACTTTGGCCTATAGCACTAAAAAACACCAAAATGACATTGTTGATTTTACTTATCCACGTTATGGCCAGCAATGGGAGAAGGAAATAACAGGAAATATTATTGCATATTATTGAAGATATGCCGTCATGATTGGTAGAAACATTTTCTCGTAACTAGTGCATCTTTTTTTAGCAATTATGTGACGCAGATGAACCAATAATGAGACCAAAGGAAACAGCAGTATGAGCTGTTCGAGTTCTGTTACTGATCAGAGTGATAATAGTTCAATTTTCAATTTCAATTTTATTTATATAGCGCCAATTACAGTCAAATTGTCTCAAGATGCTTTACAGAACCTATATGCCTGAACCCCCAGAGCAAGCCCTAAAGAGACATTGGAAAGGAAAACACCCTTTTAACAGGGAAAAAAACCTTGGGCAGAACCTGGCTCTTCATGTGGGGGGACCCATCTGCTGCTGGCTGCTGGGTTGAGGGGGACAGGAGAGGTAGAAAGGTAGAGGGGAGATAATAGTGTGTGTACAAACTGGGCAGTTGTGGGGAATGTCACTTGGTTTGGATTTCTTTTCATCACTTGGCTAAAGCTGCACACACACAGTTACTGGGCAGCAATCGGAAACCAAGGAATGATGTTGACATGTAACCATATCCCACTTTTTTTGGATGACTCCAGCTAGCATAATCAAATTTCTCACAACTGGGAAAACGGCTTATCCATCATTTTGAAATCAGGCAATGATTTTTATATGTCCAAAAACAGGATGTTGCAACAAATTAAAAGAGGAAAAACCTAGATTTAGACTTGTTAGATTTTGGCACACATTCAAACTATTTTTAAGAGACATGAATGAATGAAAGAGCCAAGTCTAACTGCTTACAGTAGTTTTTAATTTGTTAATGGTTATATGTAACAGAGGATGCTTTAACAGGACACTCAGGGGAAGCATGCTTTCTACGTGGGCCTTTCTGTACTTAGTTACACCTATCCCTCCCACAGTTCTGACCAATCTCCTTGTCCCTGCCACTGAGAAGCTCCCACATAGCATGATGCTGCCACCACCATGCTTCACCTTAACAATGGTACTGGCAGGTAATTAGCAGTGTCTGAGGTTCACCAGACATAGTGCTTAGAGTTCTACCCAAAGAGTTTAGTTTGTCTCATCAGACCAAATAATCTTTTTTCTCATGCTGTCAGAGTCCTTTAAATGTTACTGTTTCCAAACTCCAAGTGAGATGGTATGTCTTTTACTCAGAAGTGTCTCAAGGATTGTTAAAGCAAACAAGATGCACCAGACCACAATGTGGAGTTCCACACCAAAGGGTCTGTATACCTCTGCAAATACGCAATTAGATTAAGTTTGTCTTTTCACTTTATCATTATTATTGAGCTACTGGATATAATGGCTATTGACTGTTGAGTGATTGATGGAGAAAAGGCCAATTTCCTCTATTAAAATTTAAATCTACAACAGATGAACTGACAAATATAGTGTTCCAAATGCTTTTTGAAGTGACTGTTAGTAATAGCTTAGAAGACAAATGTGTGTGAATTACCTGGTGGTTACACTATTGAATAACTTTTGCACAAATAGATTTGCATTTTTCTGTTATTGTATATATGCCCTGACACTTCTTCATCTTTACAAATGCTCACTAACAGTCAATTCCCGGTCAGTGTGTACTATTAAATGTGCCAGGAAAAAAAAACATTTATTTTTTGTCATCTGTTTCATTATGTATATGAATTAGTTATTTGTTACATTTGCTCATTTTGCAATCTCTAATTAGATTTGGAAAACAAAGTGGGGAAATATGACTTAAAAGCAGTGACAGCCTAAACCAAATTAGAAAATGACAACGTGATTCAAAGGCCTTTGGTGTGGAACAATTAATGAACTCTGCAGAGTCACTGTGATAACCAGGGAGCTTATGCTGTGCAGTGCTGCCAAAGTAAACAAACACTTCTGACTTCAGGTCTTGGGTAAACATTGCAGTTTAGCATTGCTCAAAACAACAAGTTTCACCCTCCGCTAGTTAAGAACATCTCCAAGATGCATTTCTCATAAACAGTACAATATGTGCTTTGGGATTAAATGTAGAAAAAAAAGTATAAGGCTGTTCTAACTGTATGTAAACATATAAAATGTCTTTCATTTTATATTGAGTTTTATATGCAGCAAAATTCTGTCCACTAGGCCTCCAAGAGCCTGAACAGTTTCACAAAGCCTTTAAAGGCTAGAACTGCAACAGACAGAAGTCGGTAGCCTCTTTGTTCTCTTCTTTAGTCTTCTCACTAAGCATTGCTCAATGTGAACTCGAATCAGCAACCTCAGAAAGGTAATGAAATGTAATGGGAAATGAAATGGGAACCAAGGAAGCAGCAGTTCTCTGTATTCCAAATACAGAAGTTGTGAATCTCACTGTTAAAATGGATTATGTGTCCTTTCACTACCTGAGTTTTTGTGTGGCCGGGCCTCCTGAGTCAGCTCTCTGGTCGATTTCTGACATTTTCTAAAGCACTGGATGCAGATCATGTTTATCAATGAGCGATGCTCTACATAGAGTAGGACGCACATTAACTCAGCCTCCCCTCCCCTCCCCTCTCCTTTGCTTTGCTCTGCTTGGCTCAGACCCAGAGACCTGAACCAACACTACACAGCCTCTGGGCCCCATTTCCTGTTGGCACCGAGTCTGTGTGCTGAATCACCCAAGCCTCAATTATACAAATTCCCTTCGGCATGTGATGTTATTGTGATGCAGGTGGTCATTCTTCGGCTTCGGCTTCTGAGAGTTTTTGTCTCCCAGACTCCTATCACACAGAATAGAAAGTTAAGATATGCATTCTGGTTACAGAAAGGACAAAGCTGCTGATGTAGAATCTTTATTACAAAACATGTCAGGGTCCTATTTCAAATGAACTACTGGTTTTAAAATCAAAGGCTTGCTCAAAGTTGTTTATAGATGTACTAGTGACCTTGGTGAGTCTGTGTTGCATGGATGTATGAAGAGGAACTGGAAACCAACTTTAAAATGCCACTCTGTTTATTCTTATGAATGTTGCTCCCTGTGTACATATACAATAAAGCCTCTATAGGCTTTGCCATACATCTGTTTTTTTGAACCCACAACATAAATGTCAAATCCTTGCCAAGGTCCTTTTGCTGCCGAGCTCACACTTAAAAAAAATATGAACAATATTTTACAATCTCTCCTTTTACAGAGATGGTGTATGGGGATATTTGGTATTTTTTGGAATGTGTGTCACATGATGAATGTGACAGTTGAAATACCTCATACAGTAAATCCACACCCAAATCTATGGTGGATATGCATAAATATGCACAAGTATGTAAACCAGATCACACTATCCAACTCTGGGTTTGTATGGCACTCATAACAGTTTCCTGCTTGAAGCCTCATGCTATCAACCATAGGCAAATGGGAGCAAGCTTTCAAGGTACGCATATCAAGTTAGGGCTGTTCAATATAGCTGAGAAGCTTACTGTTTTGTTTTAGTAAATGTAATCAATAATTATTGATTATATTTCACAACCTATTTTTAATAAAGGCCAGGAGAAAAAGGTTTGTTTCAAAGTTCACCACCTTAGTGATAATTCTAATGTTAACTGAGAAACACAAAAATTAAATAAATTCACAATAAAATAAATAAGGATAAAGGAAAGATCTCAATGTTGTATCTATAAAATAAATAAAGCAAGTAAAATCCAGAGATGTGCAGAGGATGACCAGAGCGAAGCTGCTGCACTGTGCTGATAAGGTTCAGAGTGGCTGGACAGAACCTGGTATCACCAGATGGGAAACCCACACTGGACCCTTGTGCATCCCAACATAAACATGGAGTCTGTCAGCCCTCAGAGCAGGTCACCAGAAGTGAGTCACTTAGGTGGAGGTGATGGGGAACAAAGGGTCGTGGATGTTTTTAGATTGCTCGTTTTGCAAGGGCAAACACTGATCCCTGGCAGCCTCAGCCTTCACCAAGGAACAGTAGGCATGTATGTGCATGCCTCTATATGCTTAGTACCGGTATATATGTACACCGATGAGGCATAACATTATGACCACCTGCCTAATATTGTGCTGATCCCCTTTATGCTGCTGAAACTCCTCTGACCCAGTAGGGCATGGACACAGGACCTCTGAGGATGTCCTGTAAAACTGGGATGGTGGCAGTGAATTCTGTGGGTCCTGTGGTTTACAGGGTGGGATCTAACTAGATCAGGCTGATCCTGGCACATCCCACAGATGCTCAATAAGATCTGGATCTGGGAACCCGTGTGGAACCCGAATGAACACCAAAGCTCTGCCTTGTTCCTCTGGCCACTCCTGAGCAGTTTTTGCAGTGTGTCGGGATGCATTGTCCTGCTGAGGGTGGCAACTAGCATCAAAGACTGCTGTTGCCATGGGGGCTGGGGGGGGGGTGCTTGACCTGCTTGACCTGCTTGACCTGCAATGTTTAGGTAGGTGGTACATGTCAAATATCCACATGAATGTCGGGACTCAAGGTTTCCCAGCCAAACATTGCATTGTAAGAAGATTATCAATGTTATTCACTTCACCTGTCAGTGGTTATAATGTTGTGGCTCATCGGTGCATGTGCATAGCAGTAAGCATGCATGTACAAGTGTAGCATTATGTTTTGGCCTAACCAGCTTGTCATAAAAATCTCTTCCCAGCCCAGCCACGTTCCTGTGGGTTTACTACCTTATTTATTTGACCGAAATGCTAACATCAGTATGCTAACAAACTCAGTGTGTCAATGAAAATATCTGTTTAGCAGTTATAATATTTACCAGTTTAGTGTGCCAGCATACAAACATTTGCAAATTAGCTAAATGCAAAGTAAAGTTGATGCTGCTGGGAATGTCATTAGTTTTGCAAACAAAAGTTGGGGACAAATTAATTTCAGATTGGACTGCCAAAGTCTTTGTAGTTTATCTTGAAGGGGACATGAAAAAAAAAAAACTAATTTTCCAGTAGTCAATCCAGTAATTGTTGATACATTTCACTCAACCACAAATGAGAACCATGTTCCGGTAGAGTAAAAGTTATGGGATTCACACAGTCATCAGGGTTCATCCTCAGGGAGCTACAATTGTTTGTACACATGTAAAACAAATCTGTCTGGGCAGCTATTGTTATTTCACTGGATAACTTTAAAAGAAAAATAGTTGGTAGTCACTAGTAGCATCAAATTTAGTAGCGTTCTTCCTCTGGGGAACATGAATATCTGTACAAAATTACAGATACATAAAATGTTTGCTGAGATGACTCAGTTTGGGTGGGTACAGTTGGCTGAATTACAGACATTGCCATCTCTGGAATCATGCAGTTAGCAAGGCTAATAAAACATCTCTGTGGATGCTTCCACAGTCTCTTGAAATGATGATGATGTAGGTCAGACCTGGTGATGAAACCATCTCATGATTAAAATGCCACTGAATGAAGCATTGTTCATTGTGTTATGCTACAGCTCATTACTATTTACAGTCTTTGAAGTGTGTTATGCTATGTCATGCTACATTAAGTTATATTGTATTATGCAGATGTACAAAACATGCTGATCTGTTTAAACCAGATGTGCTGGAAAGAACGATTGAAGATTTTGCCTAACAGTGTCATTTACCAGAATGTAAGGATGTGCAATTGTTTTGTTACAGTTTGTATGAGATTAGTAGCACAAAAGAATTATTTTTATTACACAATTATATACACATATTTTGTATCATGACTATTTCTTGACACAGTGACATATATTTGCATGATTGCAAGCACGGACTGCTGCACCAAAAAATGAAAATTAGACAGCAGCAAAATCAATGAAAATCTAATTTCATACTCTACGCCTCCTTCTTTTTTCCATCTAACATGCTTTGTTGTGTGTTTGGCTATCAGACATCTGTGTTGCTTTTCATCAGCTGTATCGCTAAATGTTTTTTCAAAACGCGGCTTGCGACTAATTTATTTGCTATTGATGTTTGTAGTGAAGGAAAGTGACAGGGGATAACACAAAGTGGGCTGACATTCAATATGAGTACATCCACTCATTGGGGCTCAGTCATCATAATCTCAGAAAGAAACCATTTGTCTTTGAGTGGCTGCTGTGGATCCTAATTAATGAATGCAAACTTACTGACCCTGATGTCAAGAAGCAAGTCATCTGTAAAAGCGAAGGGGATGTCAGTCCAGCCATATCCAATATGAGTGGGCATACGGAAGAGCTATTTCCATTTGTTAGTAATGGCAGCTTTGATGAGCGCTCCATCAGTTGTATACCTAATCAGTTACCACTCAAAGGCATAATCAGAGACCTGCCAACTTGCAGTCTTGGACATTAAGGTGTTTGAATCAGTTTCTGCTCTCATCTTAGTCCCTATTCAGACCAGCTTCAGACAATGGGCAAAAATTAAACAAGAAATGTAAAGAAATACAAATGTATATACGTTACCTGTCAAAAGATTTAGAACACCCCAATTTTTCAGGTTTTTATTGGACATCGTGCATGTTATTGTCTCATTGTACTCTGAAATGCAAGCATAGGAAAAATAAACAAAATAATTTTTAAAAAAAATCTATTTAGAAACTAAAATGTATTCTAAGCTTCTGACTCATCAAAGTTTGTCAGATATAACAGCTGAACACACTCATAGTATTCTTTTCACAATGGAAATCAAATATTCTTCCCAACTCTGTTGCAGAAGTTCCAATAAATGTGTGGCACTTGTAGGTTGCTTTGCTTTCGCTCCTCTGTCCAGTTCATTCCAAACCAGCTCCATTGGGTTTAAGTCTGAAGACTGTGCTGCCACTCCATGTTTTGGTCTGTCCTTTTGCTCACCATTTTTATAGGAACAACTACTTTCTTCAGTACACTATTGTTCAAATAATGCTCTCGAGGGTATGGTGCCACGGTGTGTTCCAACACTACTTTTATGTAGACTGAGGGGGTTGTAAGTAATCAAGAAAAGTTGGGACACCTGTAGGATTTGGTAGCACCAACTTTCAAGGCTGGATCAACCTCCATTGCTGCAGAACAACTTTATGTTGTTAACTCATGTCTTGTTCCTTGACAAAGGCGTTTTTGTATAATTCTGAAATGTACATTATTTTTCAGTTTTGGGTAACCTTACCTTTTTTTTTTTTTTTTTTACCTCTGGCAGTTCACCACTTACCTTTGTACCATTTCAAGTTATTCATTGGACTTGAACTACTTGAATTTCAATACAAAAAAATTTTTTTTTAAAAAGTTTGTGCTTGATTGAGGTTGAAAAGTTGGTGTCTGGAAAGTAAAATGAGAACTGACTTGGCAGCTAGTTGTACAGTGACTTCTGGCCACTTAGGAAATGAAAAAAAAAATGCTAGAAAGAGATTACTCTGTAATGCTCTTATAATTAACATAAAGTGCACATTCCACCATGTTTAATTAAGTTTAATTTTTAACTGTCATCTTGTTGCACCCTGACAGAGACTTAGTGCCACCAGATGTTTGTCTCAGTCACTCAACACCTAATATTTGCATAACAGTACTGAATGGACATGCAATGGACATTTGTTTAAAAAAAAACATACAATTAGGAAAAATGGATATGAAATGGAAAAATTCGGACTTACATTTTCATTTTAGATGCATTTTAGACATATAACATAGACCATACTATTTCATACAATTAATTAACATAGGCACATGGTCAAATTTTAATGTTATCTTAGAAATGCCATTGTATTTTTTGTGCCATTTGCCTGTTTCCTAACAAAATGCACAAAATGACATGCTAACTGGATAATTTTCTAATCGTTTGGTATTGTTTTAACATTCCAGAGGCTTGATTCTCATATCACTGCAGATATCTGCTGGTATTCCTACATTAAACCTACATTACTCACATCATTAATAGATCAGTAGTCAAAGTTATCTGCAGCAATTAATGTTATGGAGACTTTTGAAGAATTCCTGTGGTTATTTAGTTGTCAATTAATAAACATATTGAGGAAATTCTAATTTTTTTTGACTGCGTTCTCGGTCAACTTTCATGATCGCCTTCTCTTAAAGTAACTAACAAGTTTAAACCAGCTGTTCCCCAGTTAATTATGTGTATTTCCTCTGGTTATTTATACTGGCAAGCTAATAATAAGCAAAATGCCTGCACTAGGTTAAAAAGCAGAGCTCATGAGGTGTGATCAAAAAGTCTGGTCCAGTTTCATACAAACACAGAACGCACTGTCATGTCCATGCAACAGGTGTGAGCAGTAACTCCTGTGACTCACAATTCCAGATGACACTGCACAGTTAACGTCTGGACCTGTGTTACACACGTTTTGTGATCACTTGCATTTGTGATTTCACAACGTTGATGTTTATGTTGAAGATCATCATGACCTGGGTGTATGGTAAAGACCAAACGGAAGTCATTACGGTGGAACAGTCTCCAAGAACAAAAAAAAAATGTGTCAGGTCAAGAGTGTACCAAGAGGAAGCTCGTTGTTTTCTTTGAAGCTGACAAGGTTTTCCATCGTCAACTCATCCCCCAGGGTCAGTATATTAATGCTGAGTTCTTCTGCATCATCCTAAGGTGTCTGAGGAAGAACATTTTGTGCAAATTACCTCAACTGTGGTGTGACAGCAGTTGGGTGCTCCATCATGACAATATGCCCACAGAAAGTTTTTTGGCTGCAAAAACCAACATAATCATCCCCACTCACCAGATTTGGCTCTATACAGCTTCTTCTAGTTCCAAAAAAAAAATGAAATTCAAGTTAAAGGGTCACTGTTTTGATACAGTAGGTGCTAATCTTTAAAGGGAATGGCATCCAGATTCAAATTAGGTATGGTTTTTACTTCTTATGGCGACAGATTCAAAACTCTATTGTTGCACCTCAGACATAGTTTATATAGTGCCCATTTTCCAACATCACAGATAGGTTGTCAATTTCAGTAGTTTCCCAAGTCACCATGGCAACAACAAACATGTCCCAGCCATCACATTTTAGTGCCCCCTGGCTCTTTGAATCTCATTTCTGTACTTCATACATTTTTCTGTATTCATAGGGTTTTGTTTTGTTTTAGTTTTTTTCTAAATCCTGCACCCTTAGTGTCAAATTGTTGATCATGTGGTTGGAGTGTGTTGAGCTCTCAGGGCCACCATACAAAACCTCTGCATATATGTACGGAGTATATATGACAGTAGAAAACAACAAAACATCAAATAAAGCAGTATGTGTAATACACCATTTATTACCTGCTGGTATAAACCACTTCTTCTTCCTGTATAATGTTGATTCCCATAAAATACACATTTACACAAATTGTGGATAGATACAACTATAAATAATGACATTGTTACATCCCCAATTCACTTGAGATACTGTATATCTGCTTTTTCTGTGATCCTAAATATCAGGAACGATGGACTTTACTTAATTTAAGCATTAATATCACACCAAAAATACACCATGCAACACTTTCACAATTTCATGCTGAGGTGCTTGAACAATAACAGACCAGCACAGCTGTGGTGGGTGAAAGAAATAAAAAACAAAGTGAACTAAAGCAAAGCCTTTGAGTCTGATCTCAGTTCGGGGTGAACTGAATGTTTCTGCACTTTAAGGTGCAATTTGAGCAGATGGCTCTCAACCATATGCTTTGGGAGGGAAGAAGTTTGCCAACAACCTCAGGGACGTCAGTTTGTACAGGTCTAGTTTCATTTGAGGTTATTTTTACTGAGTGTTTAAAAGAGGACAGAAAAGGGGACTGAATTTTTCTGGCGTGACTGTAAAAAATTACTGGCTGTGGATGGGACTACAAATACAGGTGTAGTTAATCCAGTTCAAATATGCATTTAGCTGATGTTCTTATCCAGGGAGACTTCCAGACAGCGTGCAGTCAAATAAGCCTCAGCTCTGTTTTCACCAAGAAGGAGCCAATAGGAAGCAGTGAACAACTCTTTTTAGATACAGGAAATATTATCAAAGGAAATGTTTTCAATCCAGAGTCTTCAGCACCAGAATAACCTCACTGGCCCTGAAGGACAAA
This sequence comes from Amphiprion ocellaris, assembly GCF_022539595.1. Taxonomy (NCBI): domain Eukaryota; kingdom Metazoa; phylum Chordata; class Actinopteri; family Pomacentridae; genus Amphiprion; species Amphiprion ocellaris. Next base: position 24,351,596 of record NC_072766.1, on the reverse strand, counting down.
CAGAACATTAGCTACAGATTAGTTTGATTGGACTCAAGCCAGATTTGTCACTGTGTGTGAATCACACAATATGAAGGTTTGTGTACAGATCTTTGTATAGTGAGACAGTACGTCTTTTTCTGAAATTCTCCACCATCCAAGCAGTCTTTGTTCATCCTCTTACATTTGACATTCCCTATTTTAAGCCCTACATGTCATGTCTCTTTCATATGAAATTAGGCTTTGATGAATATTGTATGAAAAAGAACCTGCTTGCAAAGAGGCTGACCTTCACAGCTGCTTTGCTGCTGTGTTTGAAGTATTGTCAAGTCTTGTGAGCTTACAAAAGCACTTACACTACCAGAGACAGAGAGAAAAGGACTGCAAAATATTTAACTAACATCGCCTTGATTCGAAAAGGCTAGCCGCGAGGCTCAACAGGCGAGGGCTTAATCACCAGGATGGTGGTATTTGAAACAGCACTTTAAATGCCCTTTCTCCTTGTTCTGTATTGGTGAGCTGTCTATGTTTGTCCATTCAGCTGCATAGCTGTGATAAAGGTTAATCTGTCCATGTCAGATATCGCAGTGTAATGGCTGTCTTTGGATTAAAATAACAAACCAGGAGAAACCCAACTAAAACACACACACACACACACACACACACACACACACACACACACACACACACACATATACAGCGCATAGTGAACCTCTGACTCTGTCTCCATTAGTGATTTTTCTGTTTTACGTATTTTATCAGTTTGCCTCCTTTGAAAACATGTAGTGACTGTCCTTCTTGCCAAAGGCACTTTATAGATAAATGTGACTTGACTTAATTTTTCCCTTTTACTGTCTGATGGTCTGCTGCACTGCCAGCCATCTGAAGAGTTTTGAGTAAATAACTACTGACTTTTTAATCAAAGACACTGAGGCTTATGGCTCCACCTTAACACACATGCCTGAAACATCTGGCTGACCAGCTGCTCCTTTCGCTAATCCGATCGGCTCCTTAATGTTCTCTGAGAACATCTGGCCGTGCCTTGGCTCTTTGATTCATCTCACCTGGCAGAGACTTGCTATTTGGCCGTTACCTTGCCCAGTAAGCATTTTAAACACACTCTGAAAATTGTCAGTGCACCTGACTGAGATGCATCAGTAGAAAAGCAGACATGACAAGTGAATCCCGTGATCAAATCTGAGGCACCAGGTGAGTGTTTACCCCGCAGGGTTTTTGTGTTTACACCACAGCCTCAGGTGACTCTAGTCGCTGGCTCATTTGCTCTTTTTAACGTGTCACTGAGCATTCATACTCGGGGTTATTGGGACCAGAGGCCTGTTAATATCTGCTGCTCTAATGCAGGGCAGCAAGGCTACAGGCTCCACTGACTGCCCACTGCATCCTTCACTTCCCTTCAAAACAGAAAAATGATACAGCCACACTTGCAGAAGGTGACCAGGATGATTGCCTCTGTAGATCCAAATCAAACTTTTGAACACAATTACCTTTCAAAAGGATGTATAATACATGTTGGGAATGTCATCAAGGATAAATGATACTATGCTGTGCTGCCATTATTAAGGATATAATAACAGAGGAGGTAGGGGGTAACATAGTTACGGGTCCATGTTCTTAATCAATGTTGATTACAATTTCAAATCTGATGACGATGGAGGATCCAATAATACTTTGCAAAATCCAATAAAGCATTCTATTTTGAGCGTAATTCAAAAACATTTCACAGGTTGAAGCGGACAGTCTGAGGCTCTGGAGCCACCAAGTAAACAATAAATATGCTAAATATCAGGACAGACGTTCATATGCGGAGAATTTTGTCAGACAGGCCTATAGGGAAGCCTGCGCAGTGCTTGGCCCACTTCCTGTTCGAAACCTGGGCTGCAGAGCGTCTGTCGGGGCAGCTGTCCAAACTACAGCCCAATCAGGCCCCGTGCCATCTTTCTGCAAATTCAGCCACAAGCTGTCAAGCTCAAGGAAGCTCTGGCACCCCTGCGGGTGGTGGAAATGGCCGTCATTTAGTATGGAAACACAGTCCTGGTAAATTTAGATGGAGTGAGAACAGCTCTATAGAGTTTGTGCTGCACGGTTACTCTCAGAGTAGCCTCTTACCATAATGAAAGTGGCATTCGAGATACTTATCTGAACAGCTGTGTGGCTCTGTCTGTAGACATCACAGGCAACGCTGCTCTCAACCTTCCTTTTGCGCCTTCCTCCCTCTCAACCCATCCATGTCACACTGCTGAATGCCTGGCCTAAATAAATGCTCGGAGAATCTGTCATAAATTGTATGATGTACGTGCTAAAAATGTCTCAGTTTGGGGATGTGCTGCAGATGAGGAGCTGGTTTCACTCACACTGCGTAGCTCAATCTCTGTGCTGTTGAAATTTTCAGCTACACTCATTTTAACCACTTCAGCGCAGGTACTTATGAACTCAACCTTGGCTAACCTGCACAGCAAGGCTTCTGATAGCTCCCTTGTGGAGATAATATTATTGGATACCATGTGATAAATCTTGATCGTTAGCAATCTGTTTTGGAGAGATTTGGAGGAGAGAAGGAGGTGGGGGGTGGTAATCAATAATGTGAGTGGCCTGATCACCCTTAGGGGGGATGCACAATTGCTGCACACTGTCACTTTTTAATTCAATAAGCCACACAACCGTTGAGTCCCCCTGCAGCAGCCCATGTTCTGTTCTTTATCTGTGTATACAATGAGAATCTGTTTTATAAAGCACAACTTCCAATTTACAAGAAGAGCTGCTTATGATGTAATCATGATACGTTATTGGAACCAACAGTGCTGAGTATGAAATCCTAAACACCGCTGTTCACCTTCATTTCCAAAGTGTTACTCTTACAAATGGAGATTTCCTATACGATAAAGATGTTTCAGAAAAGCGAGAAGAAGAAACTTCACTTCAGTTCCCACATCTAAACCTAACGCAGCTCCTCTGGGATCAGGTGGAACAGGATGTTCACGGCATTAATGTGCTGCCAAAAAGTCTACAAGTACGTACGTCTGAGCCAAAATGGACTAAGATCCCTGCGGAACAGCTTCCTCAGTTCGCGTCTCCAACACTCTACATGCAGAGCCTGCTCTGCGTATGTACACATTTAATATGTCAGACTGTCTTCACACGTTGCAGTGGTTCATGTTTTTCTCCGTGCAAACCAGCTCAGACGTGCTTGACAGAAACAAAGAGATGCAGGCACAATAGATAGCAGGAGAAAAGACAGCAAAGGAAAACAAAAAGCAAAGACACAATGCTTCAATGTGTCTTTCTCTTGCTCAGTGAACAGCTCACTGCGCATAATTTGTTTTTACCTAATTAAGTAGTTTGCGTAAGGATTGTGAGGTGCCATTGTACGGACTGTAATGATCTGTCACCTATGCTGAGAGCACAGTGAGAATCTGGTTGACTGTGACACTTCTCTTGGTGGATAACCTTCAAAACAATGAGTGGAGGGCAGCTTTGCAGCCTCTGAAGTACAGTGGGAGCTGCTAAGAACTAAACCTGTAGCCTTGGTTAACTGCAGCTACACACAGTGAATATCCATGTAGGGGCCCGGATGTATTAAGAACTGTATAGAGGACTCACAGATGGCTAATTTGAATGAAAATTGCTTACATAATGCATTTCATGAAAACGTTTTCTCCTCCAGGTTGCCTTCCACACATTGCAGCATACTGCAAATACTTATTGCTGTACAGTATACTTTTTCCCTTCCAACCTGTGAGTTACCACTTGGCCAGCAGACTTTGCATTGTGACTGTATCACAAAAATAAAACTGCCTTTCCTAGGTTCTAGCGAGGTTTCACAAAAATGTACATATAACCCAGGATACAGGGTTATATAATGGGACCTGGCCCAGACTGACTATGTATGCAAACCTTTACAGGTCCTAGGGCAAATCTCAGAGGCCCTATTTTCAGCTCCAGTCAGTCAGGATAGTGTCATAATTTTTAAGTTATAATTTATGAATTTATTTTACTAATGCATTTACATTTGGGCTCTCTGCCAAAAAGGCTTCATTGAGTCTGGTGAAGGGATGTGAAGAGACAAGAGAAAGTCCACACAGGCAGCAGGTCACAGTGGGATTAGGGTTAGGGTCAAACATTGGACCTCAGAATGTAGGACTGAGGTTCAAGTTCTGGCCAAGCAAACAGTTAAAGTTTCAGTATCTTTGAAATACACTCTTTCACAGTGGTAACCACATGTTAGAAGGTCTTACTGCCACATAGGTCTGAAGTTGAACTTCTTTTATGTACTTTTTGTTTCCCCCAGAATTCACCAGTTGTTATCATCAATTGTTATCAGCCACTACTGTCCAATGGACAGTTAGCATGGGAGTCCAGGATGATATTAGTTCATATTTCTCTTTATTGGATGCTTATACTCCATCAATCATAGCCAGTGTTACTGGAGACAGTGATATGTTTTTAAAACACATTAGTCCTTATCTTTCAAGACTTTTCACTTGTAGTAAGTACAACACAGTCTGATCTTACTTTTTTTCTTGCCATACTTCTATTGATTAATTAATTCCAAAAAGCTCTAACAATGAACATTGCTGTTTTCTTATTACTTCACCAAGGAACACAGCGGAGTTATGTGATGATCAGTTTATGGGAATCCTTTCTTTCATCTGTCTGTGCACAACATTACTCAAATATGGACCAGCAGATTTGGATGAAATTTTCAGGGAAGGTCAGAAATGGCACAATGACCACCTCATTAGATTTTGGCAGTGATGTGGCTTATAGTCTGGATCTATGGATTTGTTGTTCTCATTGCAAGATAGCAGCCATCACGGCATCACTATAACCATGACAACAAGTGAACGCTGTGATTGTTGCCCACTGAAGGTCATGTGATTGCGATCCTACTGCAAATCGACCGCTGCGGACTTATTGGCACTTATCCATCGGAAATCATACAAGGAACAATTGATTAAATTGTGGGGGTGTTTCCGAGTCCCATCAAGCATCACAAAAGAAGAACGCAAAAGTTTGGTGATGTCAATGGCTCACAGGCTTGATGCAGTTATTGCAAGCAAAGGATCTGCAACTAAATATTAGTCTTATTCACTTTAATCTATTTTAAGTCTATCTTTTCCAATATTTTTGCTCACCTAAAACTTTGGTGTTCCATTACAAATAATGCTATCTTCTAAGTTGTGTATCAGATCCAGATGTAAATACCTTGAAATAAAAGCTGAAAAGTTGATCTCGTCTCATATTCATCTTTTGATGTCAAACCCAAATGTTTTCAGTCTACAGCAAAAATATAGGAACTGGCCTCACTGTTCCACTACTTTTGGAGGGGAATGCATGTTCCTGTCAAGTGGATTTAAGAGTCTAGCATTTTCAAGAAACATATTGAAATTAATGTTACCTTAATTTACTACTTTGCTAAGCTTATAAAACCTGGTTAAGACAACAACCATAGGATGAAAACAGAAATCAAATAAAAGATTGTATTCAACATTACAAAAGTAACTTTGTGCAAACAATTACATGTAAAAATAAATCTTAAAAGAGCATTTCCTATTTCATTGAGAGAAGTACTATACAAATATTGACCAAACTGTTAAAACTGAATACCATTTAAGGAAGTTATCCCTCACATTGTGATTTCATCGGCAACCCAGATTCTTCCTCATCTGACCCACCTGCCCAGGAATTAGTCTGATTCTTAATCCCTGTTGCTTTTGGCTATTAAAAACTCATTTTTAAAAAAGCTGCTCTGAATTCAATATGGTAAACTTGCCACTTATCTAACTGTAAAGTGGACATGTTTGAACATACCAAGCAGTCACTATGGACAGAACAAAGCATTCACCCCGGTTCTCTCTTTATAGAAAGAATTTCTTGTTCTTTCCTCCACAGTCCTGTCTATTCATCTTAAAGCTGTAGATACCGTCAAAAGGCTATTTTAAGCCCCAGGTCATACTCGATCTTTCATCTCTGTAAAAAAAAAAATCTATCAGCGAAAAAGTCAGCCAAAGCCACCTCCTGTGACATCTCAAACTGGGACTGAACGGCTGTTGTATCTCTCCAGGATCACAGGTGATCTGTCATAGCAGGCAGGTGTTTTGTATGCTGTTCAGGGTCCCTTCAGACCAGCATCTGCTCCCTCCACATCCTCCCAGTCAGCTGCCCCGTGCACACACACACATACTGGCTCTGTTGTAGTCAGCAGGTGAATCTCTTTGTGCACAGTGACCTCTCCAGCCCTGCTGTTTATCTATAGTTTCCCCTACAGAATCCATCGCAACATGGAGGCGACAGAGTCATACCTGAGTACAAGGGTTTTCTAAGTAGCAGAGTTTGGCCTGTCAGCAGGCTGGCTTTGATGTAAAGCTACATAAATGCACAGGGAATCAGCGCAGTAGCGGTTGAATGGGCACACTAACAATTAGTTGCAGTGGAAGACAGCGAGCGGCGTCTCTGGCTGTGAATATGCATGCCATGGTTCTCCACTGCTTGTCATTGGGACTTAATAAAAATGCACGACTCAACAAGGGACACTGAGCAGAAAGATTAAAATGGGCTAACCCACCAAACTGCCTGCATCTCTTGAATTTTACATCTCACAGGCCTGGAGGCACAGTCTATCCCTCTGACATATTCCACTGGTCTTTCAGGCAGATCTGAATGCATGCACCACTGTGCCTGGACTGATACAGGAAGGCCTTCCCAATCTCCTGGCCAATGGACTGGAACAATGCCAGCAGAGCTCACCGACACTGCATCTCCTCTGATATCTGGACAGGCTTCAAATAAGGACCACAACGACCAGAAGTATTCCTGACATGGATCTGCCCGGTGGCCATTTATCCACCAGCTCTAAATAGATATAGGAGAAGAATGACTAAATCTGACTCACGTGACCGTGCAGGTGGAGGCATTGGTAATAATGTGCGCTGGCGGCAAGAGGTAACATCAAAGACTTTGAACTCCAGTTCAAAAAGCAAGTAAGAGATAAGATGGTGGCAGTAAAATTCAAATAAATCAATCATCACTTCCAACTTGGACTGTAATTCTGATTAAAATGTTTGACATTTCAGTTGATAAAGTTTAGCTTGAAGCTGCAATCCAAGAAAAGATGAATATTCTGTAGCATAATGACAGAGGCAACAAGATTTCTCTGGACATTTCTTGACCAAAAGATTTCTTTGGACAGACTGCTTGCTGCTAACTAATGCTATTTAAAATTCAGATTTATTTCTGTGTAAATAGGCCAAATCTATGGGGTGTTAATTAGAGGTTGTGGGATACTCTTCTGTTCTGCAGCCCTCTCTGATTCATTCGAGTAACACAGGTGTAGTCTTTACATAAAAGTCAAGACACAGGAAAGACAGCAAGTGCTTATTTGTTAAAAATGGGAGATCATGTTATTACTTGCTGAATGAAGTTGCCTAAAAATAAATTTAATGGTCAAGTTTTGCAAATGCACGTTGCAAGACAATGTTAATAACATAGCACAATCTAGATTGCTGTTTTAAAGCAGACTGATTGAAAAAATAAATGAGCAACATAGTTAGGAGGTAGCCCAAGGGTTAAAGAAGTGGCTTAATAACAAGATTTCTGGACGGAGCCATTGCTGTCTTTGAAATTAGCCTTTTTCTATTATCCCTCACAGATGTGAGATGTGTGACAAACAACAACTTATTAACAGTTAGAACATTAATTTGTTCCAATCCTGTGTGCGTGCGTGTGTGCTTTTATTTGCTTTGTATCCTCTGGGAGATACTGCAGCGGGTGACTTTGGCTGTAACCTGCTTATCCGATCAGAAGGTAGAACTGATGCTGGTATTTTTCCATTAACCAAACTTTAGATAGTAGATAATGAGTTACAAGAGAACAGACTGGGCAGGTTTGATCACTGTGTAATGAGTAGTTCAAAAGTATCTGTGGAACAGAATAACAGTTGCTTTCTTCAAAACTCATTCATTCCTCAGTATAGACTCACATTTTTGTGCCAATCGGCGTAGGTTTGTCTGTCTGTCTGTCTGTCTGTCTTGATTACATTTTGGCTGTGATGCGGCTTATAGTCTGGATTCATGGATTTATTAAACATTTCTGTATCATTGCGAGATAGCAGCATGGTGTCACTAAAACTATGACTACGTGAACACTATGTCTACTACCTGCAGACGATCACATGGTTATGATCCTATTACAAATGGACGGCTGTGGACCACAAATTTTTTAAAGATTTCATCCGTCAGAAATCATACAGCGACTTAGCAGCCTTGGCTGAGTGCTGCGCTCTCTGAGTGCTTTTCTTGTTAATTATGGCTCTGAGAGTCATAACAACTTTGCACTCTCCACCTCCACTGTAAATATTCAGGACAAACAATGATGGCACAACAGCATTTTTTCAGACACAAGTTTTCTGCAGCCTCCTAAAACACTTTACATTACTTTAATATTTTAAACCTTTTTATTTCACCTACCCAAAAGAAGACACAGAAAGCTGCCATTCGGAACAAACCGAATGAAGCCATTTCCTAATGTAAACAATGCTCTGGTCAACATCCAAGTTGTAATTATAACTGGGAAAGTTCAAACTTTCTGCCTGCTGTTATGTGTTGTTGAAGGCAAAGCATTGACATTTCATTGAGATAGTGCTGCATTGCACAAGTACAGTGTTGCAAGCAGTACAACAACCACCACTCAACATTAATGATCAAATGACACTCTGGTCAGAAAAGTGTAACATTTCTGTGACGTACATTCTTCACAAGTCATAATTCTGGGAATCATCCCCATTGTTATACCTCTAACATAGTGTGAATGTAGTATTAAGCCTAATCGACAAGATTCTGCTCCAAAGGGGATGTTCTAAGTTAATTTGTACGTTTGCTACATCTTAACACAATTAAAGTTAAAAAAAAAACTAAAGCTAAATATAAGTTTTATGAACAGCCATGATTAATTTGCAACCTTCTGTCATCACGAGTATCAGCAAAGGAATCTTAGAGGTCACCAGATCTAGAAAATTCCAAATTTGCAAGACTTCCCGCAAAAGTCATCACATTTTAATTCAAATGCTGGTTTATCAATAAAATGCTGACTCATTCCTTTAATATTTTGTGAACTGACACAACGTGAAAATTCAGAACCATAAAATTCAATGTGAAATTCAGAAAGAAGCACGTGCTCGCATAGAGAAATGTTTAGCCTCTTGTGAATGCTGATTCATTTTACTCCAGCTCCATCATATGCAGTCATGGCGGTTGTGGTCTGTCACTGTGCAGGATACCATCTGCTTCTTTTTTTACATTCACTAGTCATCTTCATTGCAGTCAGGAAAGAAGGAAAAGGCAACATCATTCCTCCTTGGCCATATGTATTCATCAGGCGAAGACAGTCTTCACTTGATATTCAAAAATCAGCCATGTTACTCTGTCAGCGTACAACGTCTGATTTCCAGGCTCTTTGTAACACTCTGATTCTCTCCCACTTCCTCCTCTGGTCTTCTCCAGCTCATTCCTTTTAACTTTGTCAGGGAGAAAGGATTCATTATTTGAATACATCCGCTCTGTCACTAATTTGTAGGAGAGTGAAATGGAGACTGATGCCCTCTCCGACCTGAATCCGCCGTGTCTAATTATGCCGTCTACCTTTTTAGGTCATACCTGGTGTCACAGCGCCACACTCCAGCAATGTTAAGTGGCGCTTTTAATGGGTTTTCTGCCACAGGTTCAAGTTAAAAAATAAGGCCTGCTCCGTATTACGGATCAAAATTACCTGCAAGATGGGGCAGAATCATTTACTATCTTGAGAAGGAGACAGGTGAGATGAAAAATTGAAATGAAGCAATTCCACTCTCATTGATGTTCTATTAATAATTCCATTGCTCATTTTTTATCTTCCTGTTTAATTTGTATGCAAAAACACCTGATGAAGCTTTTTATCTCAGTCTCTAAGCTTTTTACACATGACATCTAAAGATGATAGAAAAATATATTGTTTTCAAAATTCTCTTTGTCTGGATGCGTTTTTTCAGGAAAGGAATCAAGATTTAATGTACCTGAGTCACCATATGTCCTCAGATACAGCACTAGCTTTAGATCTTTAAATGACAAAAGTCAGTGTTGCTGCTGAATTAATTATTGGTCACTCATTTACCATGGAAATCTTAAAGGTAAAACAGACTGTCATTAAAAGACACTCAACAAGTCAAATGGAACAGCTTTAGTCTGCTCTGCTCAGCTGTACTATGCTAAAAAAAAATCAAAAGCTTTTGGTTGTGTTCTAAATTTCCTTAAAAGGCATATTTGATCGAAATTAAAATTTTTGATAGAAAATGTTCTCTGTTTAATACTAATCGATTAAGTCCCTCATTTAAAATGTCACTAAGGGGCGACTGGACAATTAAGTGGTTAGGGCGCATTCCAAATTGGTGGAAATGCTGTCAGCACTGAGTTTGATTTCCAGCCTGTTGATCATTACTGTTTGTCATTCCCCTGTTTTATTTCCCCACATATTTTATCTATCTCTACTGCTTCTGTCAAAAAAAATGTTTTAAAGTTCCAAGCAAGTCCGGTTCTACTCACATTAGCTGCAATTTCTTGTTCCCTTTGTTGAAGGCAAGGTATTTAGATGATACCCTTATTACTCTAATAACAATATAGGGATGTTTCTTAAGTTTCTTAAGGCCTAGAGGATGACTTAAATGTACATCATGAAAGATGAAAAAACATTAATGTGACATTTTGTTATCTTCCTGTTTTATAAATGTTGAGGTGTTGCCCAGAGGTTTACAGTTTGTCTCAGCTTCTGCTTGTTTAGTCTCTGTTTAATCTGAAGGTGAGTTTAGTTCATAAGTCGGTATTGAGTGTAGGGTGCTTCCAAATGATGCCAGTGCAACAGGTCAATGTTAGGATCCTGCTCTAGCCCCTGCCCTTCTTTCCCTTTTTCCTCTTTTTCCTCCTTTCTCCCCTGAGTCATGATTTGTTTCTGTGTTGACCTGTCTCTCTTTGGCTCCCTCTGTCTGTCTGTCACCTCTCCCTCATGTGTCTCTCTCTCTCCCTGTCTCTCACCCTCCTGCTTCACCTGCTTCACCTGCCTGCACTCTGTCTTGCTGATTGCTTCAATGAGTTTCAGCTGCAGCAATCAGTTCACACCATTCACCTGTTCTCCACCTCACCTCCACCTATTTAAGCTCTGCCCGTTCATTCACTCCCTGCCGGATCATCGACCCACATGCCCTCTGTTTTTGGACTCTGTTTTTGGACTCTGTTTTTGGACTCTGTTTTTGCACTCTGTTTTTGGACTCTGTTTTTGGACTCTGTTTTTGGACTCTGTTTTCACCTCCATTGGATTTCCCTCACCCTGGACTCAGCTCCTCTTTTAGGATTCCCGCTAGCCCTGTTTTTGTCCCCAGCCAGTAGCTCTAGTCTCGTCTCCATTCACCCCAGATTTCTTGAGCCAGCTTCCCTACCCCTTCTGTTCAGTTCCCCCATTTTGTAAGTACCTCTCCTTTGCTTAGTTTTGTTTGTTCTAGTTTAGTGATCTTCTGTTCTCAAATTCATAGTGTTTGTTAGTGGTTTGGTTTAGTCTGTTTTCCCCTCGGTTATCAGTTTCCCCATTTTGTGAGTATCCTTCTTTAGCTTAGTTTTGTTAAGTCGGTTCAGTTTGTAGATTTCCGTTTTTATATTCATAGAGTTTGTTGTTAGAGTTTAGTAGTTTTGGTTTGGTTCTCCCCCCCCCAGTTCAGTTCTGTGTTCCTGTATTGATTAGTTATTTTGCGAAATAAATCTCTTTCAGTTATTCATTTGTCTGTCAGTTTCTGTGAGTCTGCGCTTGGGTTCCCCAGCTCCCCCCTGTAACAGTCAAACTGCTTCTGAGCGATATGCAGTTTAACAGCATATCACTGATTGTTGGAGAAACGTGTTTAACCAGTCAGGAGCTACAGTGTGATTTATACATGCTGCAGGCCACTTTACGTGACTGCTGACAAACACTAACCACTACAGTTTGCCATTAGTATTAAACTTACATTAACCTTCTGGTAATAAGTCTGCCATTAGTGACAAACACTAAAGAAGTCCAGCACAGAAAGCATTCCTGGCAAAAGTTTTAGTTAACCTTTGGCAATGCCACTGCAAATTCACAGCAAAGTGATAGTTTCATATGCAAATCTGTATCAAACTTGGTGTGCACTTTTGGATAACTTTGTGGAAAACCTATTGCAGATTTGCTGTAGGTTTTTTGCAAATTCACACTGATTCAGATTCCATCAATTCATCCATTTTCTTCATCTCTTCCTGGGTTGGATCTCTGAGGCAGAAGGTCATTCAGCAGCACTTTCCAGTTCCTCCTGGGGGACACCGAGGTGTTCTCAGGCCAGATGGGATATGTAATCTCTCCAGCAAGTTCTGGGTCTATTCCAGGATCTCCTCCCAGTTAAGCATACCAGGAAAACCTCAAAAAGAACACACCCGAGAAGCATCCTGATCTGATGCCCAAACCACCCTTTAAAGGCTGAGTCCTGCCACCAAAAGTCATTCTGGCCACTTGTATCCACAACACCTTGATTTAGATTGATTCATGTAGATATTTTTTGACTCTTGTGCCTGCATTAATTTCCTCCAGTTGCTCTTGCTTCTTCTTCTTCTCCCAGTCAAAAGACATGTGTGGTTGGTGATTCTAAATTGGCCATAGGTGTGAATGTGAGCATGAATCGGTGGGGTCCAGTATGAGCTGGGTTAGGCTTCAGCTTTAGCTTCCTGTGAACCTGGCAATGATAAACTGGGTAAAGCTAATAGATTCCCATATGTTTTCCACAAAGTTAGCCAAAAGTCCACCACAGGTTTGCCTACAAACCTATTTTGTACATAAAAAAATCTGACCTTCCTACACACTTACAACAACACTAGCTAAAGTTAACCTTAGCTAAAACATACACATTTTGTAAAGGTAGTTGTTATTTGTTGTTGTTTTGAAATATTGCTTTTATTTAGTTTTGGTTTTCATTGTGAAAAATATGAATATTGTTACAGTAGGCCAAATAACAGTGTGTCTAGTGCCAACATTGGCATGGAAAGCTATTTAGTTCTCCAAGTACACCTAGTGCACCAACTCTGAGCAGAAAACAAACTTAATGACACAGTAGTTTCTGTTAAATGTTCAGTACTGTTGTTCTGTGAGAGACAAAAACCATTTTATATGAACATTAGAAGTTATAGACAAATTATAGGAAAGATTTGCCATGCTGACAGTGTGAGACAAATCTGACTGATTCTTCTATCCTTCCACAAATGTTCTCTCTGTGCTCTTAAGCGAGGTATTTACCCCCTGACTGTACTTCCAGCTGCTGTTGGATCAACAAAATAGGACTGTGGCTATACTTAAAAGCTCTCGGTGCAAAAATATGAAGCTCATTTGACTCTCTGTACAAGTCATGTATTAAATAAACACTTTCATTGCTCTGATAATATGAATGTTTGATTTGAACACTTATGACAGACTAAAAAATCAAAACAAAACTGGAAAGCCCTATTTTGCAAATCAAAAGGTGAGTAAACTGAGTTTAGTTGGGTTTATCCTCCTTTATAAAGTGAATTTCAGTCTAACTCCCCTGACATTGAGGCTTAGCTTAACAAGAGGAGCTGAGACAGAAAGCCCAGGGCACTGAAAATGAAGGACTGTTAAATAATTTTTGTCAGAAGGGGCGTTAGACTTGGATTCAAGCAGACGGGGCTTCAGTGAAATGCAGGGGATTGTCCTGTGGGGGGAAAAAGTGTGTGTCATGCTCAACACCTTCGCAACCCATTCTGATCAAGCTCTTTCACTGGATGGGCAGATGCTGAACACAGCCAAATCCTGAAACACAAACATATACACACAGACTGGGAGAATTTGATAAATATATATTTAAACACTGGTTTTGAAGACATTTCTGTGACTAACGTTAATAAGGCTGTCTTGAAATGAGGTCAGCAAGTTTCCATTTCTTTTTCATAAACAATATAAGTGGTAAAGCATGAGAAGGTTTAAAGGTTGGAAGGCACAGCTGAAGGGCCTTTAGAGTGATCAGACAATCAGTGGGGAAGGTCACTTTCATGCCCATTACTTTTCTATTTATATGCTTCTCTTGGGCTGCAACACTCATAGAGTTTCTTCCTACTGCTCTGCTGATTATACACACTCAAGACATCAGACCTTCCTGGTTAGTTCCCCTGAATGTCTCAAGATTTCTCGCAGCTAAATCAGGAAATGACATGATGAAAATGTTAGATTCTTGCTTTCGTCACCCAAGGAATATTTCAAAAAGAGAATCATTTCTATACGTAACCAAGCAACAACACTTTCCTCCAACTTTCCTAGTTACGTTGATGTTCCTACTCATCTTACTGTATTCCTCATATCAGCAGCTGATGACCAGAAGACTGAGATCACAGTCTCATAAAATTATCTTTAAATTGGTCTATATATCATAGGACCAATGGGCCGTGGGACTATAGCTTTTATGCTCTCTGGCCAAGTTAAGAGGACGATATGACAGAAGTATAATGTGATTTGATGGTGAGAAAGACACATTAAGCATTTCTGAGGAGTTTTCAGGGTCATTTAAATCGCTTCAATTTTTGAAAGCAGAATTTGAAATTGTCTGGATTGAATTATTACAACTATGGCAATATCCACCAAAATGCTGCATACAGTTTAAAGCAATATAATAACTCTATTATTTGTAAGCTGAAGAGTATGTTATGAGTTCCTAAAAAGAAACGGGTTAGACAGGCCATAAAGTATAATCTCAGTTGCTGTAACATTTTGTATATTCGCCTTTTGACGACAGATTGGATGATACCAGTCCTGCACAAATCTGTGGAGAGATGCTCTGCCATTTTTCACACGATTCTTTTCAGCTGCTCTCTGGTCGAGGAATTTTGTCGCTTTACCTACATCCTAATGGCTCAGCTGGTTTCAAGCCAAGAGTCATAGTTTTCAGATCATAGTTTTCATATTTTTTCTGTAAAAATTCTTGTGTGATTGTTGCTGCAATTTTTGGATCATTGTTGGCAAA